>NC_057803.1:502630532-502649996 GCF_018294505.1 Triticum aestivum
CACACACACAGGCGCGCCCTCCACCCTCGTGAGGCCCACATTGCTCCACCGACGTACTTCTTCCTCCTATATATACCTACGTACCCCCAAACTACCAGATACAGAGCCAAAAACCTAATTCCACCGCCGCAACCTTCTGTACCTGTGAGATCCCATCTTGGGGCCTTTTCCGGAGCTCCGCCGGAGGGGGCATCGATCACGGAGGGCTTCTACATCAACACCATAGCCTCTCTGATGATGTGTGAGTAGTTTACCTCAGACCTTCGGGTCCATAGTTATTAGCTAGATGGCTTCTTCTCTCTTTTTGGATCTCAATACAAAGTTCTCCATGATTCTCATGGAGATCTATTCGATGTAATCTTATTTTGTGGTGTGTTTGTTGAGACCGATGAATTGTGGGTTTATGATCAAGTTTATCTATGAACAATATTTGAATCTTCTCTGAATTCTTTTATGTATGATTGGTTATCTTTGCAAGTCTCTTCGAATTATCAATTTGGTTTGGCCTACTATATTGATCTTTCTTGCAATGGGAGAAGTGCTTAGCTTTGGGTTCAATCTTGCGGTGTCCTTTCCTAGTGACAGTAGGGGCAGCAAGGCACGTATTGTATTGTTGCCATCGAGGATAACAAGATGGGGTTTATATCATATTGCATGAGTTTATCCCTCTACATTATGTCATCTTACTTAAAGCGTTACTCTGTTCTTTTGAACTTAATACTCTAGATGCATGCTGGATAGCGGTCGATGTGTGGAGTAATAGTAGTAGATGCAGGCAGGAGTCAGTCTACTTGTCTTGGACGTGATGCCTATATACATGATCGTACGTAGATATTCTCATAACTATGCTCAATTCTGTCAATTGCTCAACAGTAATTTTTTTGCCCACCGTAATACTTATGCTCTCGAGAGAAGCCACTAGTGAAACCTATGGCCCCCAGGTCTATTTTTCATCATATTAATCTCCCGTTAACAAGCAATTCTTGCGCCGTTTTTATTTCGCTTTATTTACTTTGCATCTTTATCATAAAAATACCAAAAATATTATCTTATCATATCTATCAGATCTCACTTTCGTAAGTGACCGTGAAGGGATTGACAACCCCTTTATTGCGTTGGTTGCGAGGATTTTATTTGTTTGTGTAGGTGCGAGGGACTCGTGCGTGGCCTCCTACTGGATTGATACCTTGGTTCTCAAAAACTGAGGGAAATACTTACGCTACTTTGCTGCATCACCCTTTCCTCTTCAAGGGAAAACCAACACAGTGCTCAAGAGGTAGCACCCCTCCCCTAGTCCAATTTGGTTTCGGCAAGGGGAGGGGGCTCCCCTCTCTTGTGGCCCTTTCTCCTCTCCTTCAATAAGGCCCACTAGGCCCAATACTTCTCCCGGGGGGTTCTGGTAACCTCCCGGTACTCTGGAAAAATGCCCGAACCACTTGGAACCATTCCGATGTCCAAATGCAACCTTCCAATATATGAATCTTTATGTATCGACCATTTCAAGACTCCTTGTCATGTCCGTGATCTCATCTAGGACTCCGAACAAATTTCGGTCATCAAATCACATAACTCATAATACAAATCGTCATCGAACGTTAAGCGTGCTGACCCAACGGGTTCGAGAACTATGTAGACATGACCGAGACACATCTCCGGTCAATAACCAATAGCGGAACCTGGATGCTCATATTGGCTTCTACATATTCTACGAAGATCTTTATCGGTCAAACCGCATAACAACGTACGTTATTCCCTTTGTCATCGGTATGTTACTTGCCCGAGATTCGATCGTCGATATCATCTCTACTCCTAATGGAGCAGTTGGTAGTCTCGCTTCCAGTTTTTTTTTCGTCCCACCACTTTCGTCCGGGTTTTTTTCGTAGGTTAACCGTCGTAGATTTTTTTCGTCGCCTCCCCCACTTCATCGGTTTATTTTCACTTCACCCTCTCACACAACGAAAAAAACTGAACGGATCAGAACTTTCCATACTGACGCAAATTATTTAGTAATGTCTTTATGTAAAAGAATCAATCACAATCAATCTCTAAAGATCAAATCTAAATTAATTAATCTTCATAACGTTTGTTTCCTTCCGAATCACGTCCATAACTTTCCTTCCTTGTTTGGGCAGAAACTGTTTGGTAGCAGAGATTAGGAAGCTTCCTATGAGTGTAGTAATAGGAAGTATTCTTTTTCTTGATGATTCGTTTCCATGCATGATGATAGTAAATTAGGCCAACATTCACCACTATTTATCAACGTCATCAATCGTATCCATTCCTACCAGTTTTAAGGGAATCTGCTCGCTATGTCTTTTTTAAGGGGATCCGCTCGCTAAGTCGTCATCGCACATTATTTTCACAAGCAATTCCCCTAAAAAAGGCGTGGGTATTGGTAGTTGAACGCCCGCTAGGTTTTCCGCCTTTCCCATCCTCGCGTTGTGCCACCACCACCCGCCGAATTTCCAGCCGCCCGAGCCCGTTAACTTCGCCAGCCATCGGGTCGACTGCCCCCGCCCCAAACCCCCATCCCCGAGCACTAGCTATCGCCACCACTTGGTAGTCTCGCTTCCAGGGTTTTTTTTCGTCCCACCACTTTCGTCCGGTTTTTTTTCGTAGGTTAACCGTTGTAGATTTTTTTCGTCGCCTCCCCCACTTCATCGGTTTATTTTCACTTCACCCTCTCACACAACGAAAAAACTGAACGGATCAGAACTTTCCATACTGACGCAAATTATTTAGTAATGTCTTTATGTAAAAGAATCAATCACAATCAATCTCTAAAGATCAAATCTAAATTAATTAATCTTCATAACGTTTGTTTCCTTCTGAATCACGTCCATAACTTTCCTTCCTTGTTTGGGCAGAAACTGTTTGGTAGCAGAGATTAGAAAGCTTCCTATGAGTGTAGTAATAGGAAGTATTCTTTTTCTTGATGATTCGTTTCCATGCATGATGATAGTAAATTAGGCCAACATTCACCACTATTTATCAACGTCATCAATCGTATCCATTCCTACCAGTTTTAAGGGAATCTGCTCGCTATGTCTTTTTTAAGGGGATCCGCTCGCTAAGTCGTCGCCGCACGTTATTTTCACAAGCAATTCCCCTAAAAAAGGCATGGGTATTGGTAGTTGAACGCCCGCTAGGTTTTCCGCCTGTCCCATCCTCGCGCTGTGCCGCCGCCACCCGCTGAATTTCCAGCCGCCCGAGCCCGTTAACTTCGCCAGCCATCGGGTCGACTGCCCCTGCCCCAAACCCCCATCCCCGAGCACTAGCTATCGCCGCGTTGCCGCCCCAAGCTCCACGCCACCGGGAACGAATCAAGCGCCGTCCCGACACTGCCGTCGCCGGCCCAGCACCTCCAGCCTTGCATGGACAGCTTCAATGTGCAGTCTCCCTTGCTGCCTCACCTTCTGCCAGCGCATGCAGCGGCGGGGTTGGACGCGTGCGTGCTTGCTAGCTTGCTCTCCATGCGTACGTACTTGCTCTGCGTGCGTCGCACCGGCCAATGCGCATGATGCGTGTGTGCCTGCTTTTCTGTATGTGTATGCCAGCGTGATGCGTGTGTGCGTTGCTGTGTGTGTATGATATAGATGGCCCGAGTGTGTGCATGCTGTGCTCTGCTCTCTGCTGATGTATGTGTTGGTGCTCCTGCTATATGTTCATGACATACAAATGAAATTTCTGTTAATCTTCTGACATGTTGAGTTGGTTCTCTCTGTCTTCTGAGGGGGTGAATGCAAAGCAGTCTATTAAGCTAGGCACTATTGCTGAGCTAAATTGACAAAAAAATATTGGTAGCCATAGTTGTAGTTTAAGTAGTAGCGAGTTGTCTGATATGTATAAAGAGCCCGTTGCAACTGAGCCCGTTGCTAAATTGACAAAAAAGGTCGCCAGTGTCACTTGATATGTATGATAATATTAAATGTATTATTAACATGATTAATATTGAACTCTTAAAGTTAATGTGGCCCCGTTGCAACACACAGGCGTTCTTCTAGTCATACCTAGTTCAATCTCGTCATCAGCAAGTCTCTTTACTCGTTCCGTAATGCATCATCCCGTGACTAACTCATTAGTCACATTGCTTGCAATGCTCATAGTGATGTGCATTACCGAGAGGGCCCAGAGATACCTCTCCGATACACGGAGTGACAAATCCTAATCTCGATCTATGCCAAATCAACAAACACCATCGGAGACACGTGTAGAACATCTTTATAATCACCCAGTTATGTTGTGACGTTTGATAGCACACAAGGTGTTCCTCCGGTATTCGGGAGTTGCATAATCTCATAGTGCGAGGAACATGTATAAGTTATGAAGAAAGCAATAGCAGAAAAACTAAACGATCATTATGCTAAGCTAACAGATGGGTCTTGTCCATCACATCATTCTCTAATGATGTGATCGCGTTCTTCAAATGACAACACATGTCTATGGTCAAGAAACTTAACCATCTTTGATTAACGAGCTAGTCAAGTAGAGGCATACTAGGGACACTCTGTTTTGTTTATGTATTCACACATGTACTAAGTTTCCGGTTAATACAATTCTAGCATGAATAATAAACATTTATCGTGATATAAGGAAATATAAATAACAACTTTATTATTGCCTCTAGGGTATATTTCCTTCAAAACCAACATATGGTCTTCAAGCAAAGCCTATGGACAAACCATAAGGTATAGCTCAAAGCAACCATTAGTCCATAGGGATTATCACCAATTACCAAAACCAAACATGGGGGCACCATGCTCTTTCACGTACACAACCAATGTCCCGGCGAGGGCAGCGGGCTGGTGGTTCAGTAGATGCCCGAGAGGTCTGAGTTCATGGACAACCCAATCCACCGCTTCTTCTCCACGAACTTTAGCACAGGCTGCAACATCTCGACAGCCACAACGCCGAGGCTCACCAACGCCGTCGTGGGCACCAGCATCACCACACACCTGGTTGTGCCTAGCGCAACCCTATAGGTCCACGGGGTGTCAGTCCACCTCATCGACGACAGGATTAACAATAGGAACTCTAGGAACATGCTAAAGCAGTAGAAGTTCTCAACCGCCATGATCTCATGTAAGCTCATCGTCAAGAGCAACAGCATGCCTGAGACCGAGAAGAGGATGCCTACCAATGGGGTTCCGTACCATGACCATCTTGACGGTTCCCTGGGTGGCAACGAAAGAGGATAGACGGGCATCATCGTGCTGGGACCCCCTTTTGACGGCTGACTTCATGAAATTCCTCGGCACTAGCGAGATTCGAACATCGGAGAGGGATGGCTACAGGTGTGGGGGTGATGCAGGTTCCATTCTCGGGGCTGTTGGTGGCTGCGGAGGCGGAAGGAGGAGGTGTCATTCACGAGAGAGAAGAAATTAATTATTTTTCCCTGAGAACTTGTTGCGGCCGAGAAAAATAGTTTGGGGCTTAACTCATCAAAACTTTGCTCCGCTACACGTTTGAAGGTTCGGCTAGGTATGGTTAGGGCATCTCCAATGTTGATCCGTAAATTTGCTCCCGTATCCGTCCGCGGATAGGGGGGGCAGTCCGCAGACACGGATGATGGAGCCGACCATCCAATGCTATCCGCATACATCCTGCTCCAATTTATTTAAAGCTCGCATGCTCATATAGCCTCATATATAGTCTATAATATTTCAAATGTTCAAATGCAGCAGTAGTTCTAATTTAAATAAGTTCAAATATTACACTCCAACATTGTTGTCCCCTTTAACCGCCCACAAATGCTCAATCAGATCCTTCTTCAGTTGCTCGATAGTGAATTTGTTGATGCATTTGAACAAACTCTTCAAATGTGGCCGGATTCTGGTGAGGAAGTTCGATAGGATCACCCATGTTCTCAAATTCAAGACATGTAGCAACATCCTCACCCTCATCCTCCATGATCATGTTGTGCATGATCACACAACATGTCATCACCTCCACAAGGTCTCCGGATCCCATTGTTTAGCAGGTTCATGAACAACTGCAAAACATGCGTGCAAAACTCCAAAAGCACTCTCAACATCCTTTCTAGTTGTTTCTTGTCTTTGGGCAAAGTGAGACTTTTTCTGAACAATTGGGTTAGAGATGGTGTTCACAAAGGTAGCCCACTGAGGATAGACACCATCAACCAAATAGTAGCCCATGTTGTACTCATGCCCATTGACAGTATAGTGGCAAGGAGGAGCTTTTCCTTCAGTCAGCCTAGCAAACAATGGTGATCACTGCAGCACATTGATGTAATTGTGAGACCCGGGCATATGCCAAAGAAAGCGTGCCAAATGCAAAGATCATGTGATGAAATTGCTTCAAGAATGATGGTGGGCTTCTTAACATGACCCTAATATTGCCCTTGTAAAGCTTTTGGACAGTTCTTCCATTTCTAATGCATGCAGTTAAGAGAGTTCGGCAAACTTGGCCACCCTCTTGCTTCCAAGATTGCCAAGAGCCTCTCGGTGTCTGCCATGGTTGGTTCTCTCAGGTAATGAGGTCGAAACACCTCGACCACGGCAGTTGCAAACCTGACCATGGCATCTCCGCATGTGCTCTCAGACATCCGTAGGTACTCGTCCCAAGAATCAGTGGTCGAACCATATGCAAGCATCCGCGGTGCGGCCGTGCACTTCTAGTAACCAGAGAAACCAATCCTTCCCACGACGTCCTTCTTCAAGATGAAGTAGTCATCAAAGGACTAGATGCCATGGTAGAGACAATCGAAGACATTTTTGCGCATTCGAAAATGACGGTGAAATTATCGGTAAAGAGGGCATCGGGGGCAAAGTAGTCATCCATCAACATCAAATGGTCGTGCACCATGTTGCAATTGAGCACTCGATGACCCTTGATCGATACCTTGAAATTGAGAACATGCTCTTCCGCATGCTCCGCGTCTGCAAGGACCGTCTGCATCATCAACATCTCATCCACGTAGTCCTCGTCGGGCGAGTTGTCAGACGACTCTACATAGTGCTCGCATATGTACTCCATATCTGAATTCATTGCTTCAAAGTACAAGAAACAAAAAAAATAGCATGGGCATTTCATCGAACAACTGCCGGACATGGTGAGTATTGTAGGAGCTGATGGTACTTGCACGGAGGTCGAAGGAAAGGTGTGGAATGGCGGAGGAGGAGAAGCGGCTTGGAGCCCGGGTGTACCATTGGAGGTGACGGACTTGCCGAGCTCCGATAGGGGTGTGGTTGGGCGGCCGAGGTGGTGGACCGATGACGAAAGTAAGAGAGAGAAAAGGAAGGAGAGAAAAGGAGAGGATGGAGGTGCGGGGTCCGGGAGGGGTTTTGGGTGGGCCGGGGGTGTAAGAGTCCTATGTGTCTGCTGTTCGGACTCCTAAAATCCCCCAGTTTATCTCGGGTTTACGAGAAAAATGCATCCGGATGCTCGGCGGACCGATACAAAACCATGTCGGATGGCTAAACTGTTGAGATTGTGTAGTCCAGACAGTTGCGGTAACCCTCAGGATGCCCTTAACCCTCATTTTGACGAGTTAAAAGGTTTTAAGGGATCGACTAGATATGCTTTAACAAGATTAGCAAGCATCTTCGTATTTCTGGCTCAAGGAGATCAAACGGAAGAGGCATTGACCATGAAAGCAACCTACGGCAGCTGTACTGTGGCCGTCAAGGAAGGCAAAGACTACGTGGAACTTGGTGTGACTAAAGCCAACTAGCCACCAACACATACTGGGGAGTTACATTGAAATGCTCACACACAGAGACACAGTAGTCACAAGTTTTAAGCAGTTTCCTTACACGAGGCTTCAATTACGTACGTACACACAACTCAGGCTAGCAACAGTAACTCACTGCACTTCACATACCCCATCTAAAAAGTGCATATACACACATAGTATATCAGTATAGAAAAAGGAATAATAGGTTCTCAAAAAAGGGGAACAATAATTTACTAAACTACAAGGAAGGGGATCTAAGTCCTTTGTGCACTCTTCTGTTTGCCAGATTAACTTTTGCGCTGACGTTTTCTCACTGCCACATGATTCTTCTGTTTTTCGTAAGTAACAACGTAGTCGCCGTAAGGCGGGATCCGAGATCTCCTTACTAGCACCTCAAACTTGTCTTCAACAGGTATATCACGGCCTGTCAGTAGTTCTTGCGATGTCAGTTTTGGCAGCTCACTTTGACCAGGGCCAGCCTCCCGAAGATCATACACCAGGTATCGCTGAGCCTGACCACCCACCAAGGCCGCACTGCCGAAATTCACAGGGAAATTTCTACCAAGGAGGTCCTCTGGGTGCGTGCCGAAGGACGATAAGTGCTCGCGAACTAGTCCTCTTATGCTCGATAATACTCCACGCCAGAATTCTGTGCTTGGATTAGCTCTTAGTAGCTCGCCGAGTATGTTTGCACCAAGAAATGATCCCTGTAGGAGCGCCGCTAGTTGCATGCCCAGAGATGCCAGTTTCGGATGATCATCAGGATCCATGCTTCCGAAGGCAAGTGCCTTGAAGTAGTACCAGTACTCTTCTTGAGACAGACTCTTCAGCCTGATGGGTTGAGCAGTCCCCAAGTTTGCAACTTGCTCTGCTCTGCCTGTTACTACAATTTTGATCCCAGCACCTGGCAACTTCTGCAAATATGATTGGAAGTTTGTCCATGCTGCCTCATCCACATCGAAGATGAAATCCACGACAAACAAGTACTTCCCTGAGGCTGCCTGGTTGTTCAATGCAAATACTCCGTTCGCTAGATCATCTCCTTTGAAGAAAAACATGTGGGAGAAACGATTGCACACCCTCTCATCCTTGCAAGCATGTTGCACCAGTGTTTTCTTCCCGATTCTGTGTGGGCCGATGATCGGCAGGATGCTAATATGTGTGCAATCGTGACGACTGTCATCACATAGCAAGAAGTTGATAAGTTGCTCTTTCTCGACATGGCGACCAAACATGCACTTATCCATGTATAGGTACATACAGTATGGCTGGCGAGGAAGACGAGGGCAGCTGCCGAGGAGCACGACAAACTCTCTCATATCTGCAGTCGTAGCCTCTAAGCTTTCAAGAACACTTTTCAACTTTGTTGTGCTCCTGGTACCAAATGCTATCGGTGTGTTCTTCATCATAGAAGCAGCAACAGCAAAACGAAGGCGCTTGGCGGTGTTAAAAGTAGAAACGGCAAGAGATTGGCTCCAGTGACTCACCTCATCATCTGCAATGCTCTCTTCTCCAAGGGGTTGGAACTTGAGCCTGTCAAGCATGTAGTACCCGAGATACACGCCCTCCATGAGTGTCTTCAGCTGCAGGAACATCCCTCGATTTGTGATGTGCCGCCCCTCTGCTTCCTCAACAACCATGTTCATCCTTAGCAAGATGCGTTCCAGCCTTCTACGGTCCTCCTCACATGCTTGAGTGCCATAATTTTGCGCCAGGAAAGAGATGAACCGGCTGACAAGATCACCTGTCACAGCTGAAATCAGAACCTCCATGCCAAGATCTGATTTTAGTTTGCAAAGAAAGTAGTTATTTCAAAGGTGGGGAAATAAGGTCAAGAAAAACAGCAACCCAGGGTTATATGACAACAAGGTCAAGAAAGACAGCAACCCAGGGTTATATGACAACGACAGAAATAAATTCATATGATGAGGTGGCTCGTTCTAACACTCATGTACAAAGTTTCCTTTTTGTAACTTGTTTCTACCTTGAGCCCCTTGAGCCGGAGGACCTTTTCTCAGTTTGTTTTCTGTTGCACCTCCGCCTTCTCGATAATGGTCGACGATGGTGAGGATCAGTGGCTGGAGCACCTCAGCTTCTTCAGGTCATCCTCCATCACTAGCAACTGTAGAGATAAGCATCTATATTGTGAGCCTTGACCAGGAAGCAATTATCCATAACTTTTTCTTTCTTTAAAAGAAACATAGCACTAAGGTGGCTAAAAGTCAAGAAATGGAACTGCCAGCACAATGATTCAAAGGTGTGGGCATGTGGCTGAAGCCAGTTAGTCATCGTACACAGACTGGGTTAAACTGAATTGACCATACACATTAGACTAGTCAGAAGTGTGATGTACTTTCCTTCATGAGAATTATATGGCATACACGACTCGATGTAGCAATAGGAAGTGACTGCACGAAAGTACCTTTCTACACCTGAGCTCATATGCTCCTGCTATGAACAGTAAAATAAATAAAATAGAAAAACATTTCAAAAAATTCTAAATTTTTTTGTGGCATACTTTAAGAAATGTTTGTTGTGCATGCAAAATTTCATCACCAAACCACATTGGTGGAGGTTGTGGCCAAAAAAAACAAAATCAGAGCTCCAAAATGCGTTTGAAAGTAACATTTTTAGAGTATCGATTTTGTTTTTTTTACCATGCCTTCCACCCATGTCATTTCATGACGAATTTTTGCATGCACAACAAACATTTCTTAAAGTATGCCACAAAAATATTTCAGAATTTTTTGAAATGTTTTTCTATTTTATTTATTTTACTGTTCATAGCAGGAGCATATGAGCTCAGGTGTAGAAACTCCACGTCCCTGACTGCACTTTACATATCCCATTTAACAACTGCATATCAGCAAAAAGGTTCAAACTACATCTAGACTAAGGATGGGGATGCAGATAACTCCTCCGTGCACCTCTGTTGGCCAAATTAACATTCACGCTGATGTTTTTTATGTGCCAGGTGATTCTTCTTGCTGATGCTACGACGGTGCTTCTGTTCTTGTAAGTAAAAAACATAATCACAGTAAGGCAGGATCCGAGATCTCCATCCCAACACCTCAAACTTATCTGCGACAGGAACACCTCAGGACGGGTGTCAGTAGCTCCTGCGATGTCAGCTTTTTTTTTTTTTTTTGAGAATCACCGGGGGAGGAGTTCCTCCACCTGAATATATTACTCAAAGTGGCCAAAATGCCAGAGGAGTGATCCAGTTTATAAGGAAAACCGGATCGAAAACCTGAAGAAATTGACCCGTTTATAAGGAAAACCGGGCCGAAAACCGTACAAGGCATGACCAAGCTAGTAGGCATAAGACCATCACCATGAGAGACGCAAGTAGATGTGGGGTGTCGTCGGGAGATCACAATACCAGGACTTTGCAAACAGCCGAACACATCGGCGAGCATACCAGCCCCCACGGCACAACTCAGGAGCATCCACAATCAACGAGTGTCATCCCAGACACGAACCTTGACTGGGGCTCCGCCACAGGAAATCGGAACGATTAGCAAGTTTGAAAGGCATCTTGCGCCATCCTCGAGCAAAGATGAGCTGAGGCAACACCAAGAGCACGAAGCTCGCCGCAACACAATGGCAACCATGAGAGGGTCTTGAGCAACCATTACCAACCTGAGCTGCACGAGAACACCACCACCGTAGACGAAGAGCTCCAATCAACCGAGACCATCCATGGTGCCTCAAGGCTATTGGTGCAGCCGAAGGGCAATGAGCGACCGAGTCCACACCCGGACGAAGAGTCACACGCAGCCGAGGCTACAACACAACAGCGGCACCGCCGGCGAAGCCGAAGGGCATCAAGGAGCCGAGTCTACACCCGGATCGCTTCACCGTGCACACCAGCGCAAGCCGGCCGCACCACCACCACTCCACCACCACATCACACACCACCGTCGACCCCAGTCGGCCGCACAAACAGACCACCAGCCGCACCTCCTTCATCCACACACACCAACACTAGCCGAAGTTCGTGTCTCCAAGATGGCGCCTCCAAGAAGGGAATGATGCCAGAGACACCACCGCCACCCAATCCGGCAAGCCCGACCATAGGTTTTCACCCGGAAAACAACGAAACAGGAGGTTTGCGGCTGAAAAACAGCTCCACGGCGGGCCCCTCCGCGAGGAAAACGACAGCCACAGCCGCCGTTGCCACCGGCGTCGACCAAGTCGACCCAGAATTTTGCATCCGGAGCATGAGCAACCAACAAACCATGACGGCATCTTCAGGGCGTGTGCTGCCCGGATCTTACGAGACCACATCGGCGCGCACCGGATCTGGGCAGAAATTAGTCTGCCCCACCGAGCACAGGAACAGCCAGGGTCGCGCCTCCCCGAGCTGGAACAGTCGCTCGCCGGAGAAGCCGAGGGCCGCCGCAAGATGCAGCGGCGCACAGAGGCAAGCCGGATCGAGACAGCGCCGAAGGAAAGGAGCATGCCAGCCCCCGACGCACCTGAGAAGGACGAGTAAGTGATCAGATGGGAGTTAATTTGCAAAGAGTAACACTGTTTCAGAGGTGATAGAATGAGGTCAAAGTCTGCAGCTTGCCAGAAACATATGGCATCATGATGGTGACTGAAAGCAGTTCACACAGTTGGATGCTCCTACAAAATACAAAATGTCTCTTTCGGCTCACTTATTTCCACCTTTTCATGAATACGGCTGCAGAAAACATTGTGTGCATTTTAAATATGAGCTAGTCTTCAATCAGTCCTGACCCCACAAATGGACCAAATGCAATGGCCCAGGCACTGTTGTGTTTACAAGAGTGTCACTTTCAGACTTTTTGATGTTTTCTCTATTTTGTGCAGACGGGCAAAAAAATGTTATATTTTTCAAATAAAATAATGACAACTACGATAAATCATTTCGGGGTGACCTAAAAGGCATGGTTTCAATACAACTTGGGCATCAGCCGGCCACTCTCTCCCAGTTCCTCCCTCCCTCTCTATTTGCGCTGGTTGACACCTGGTTCATAAGAGCAAAACAAACAACTAGATAAATGAGCATTCTTGCAGTAAAATCAGCAGAGCTCATATGTGAGCAAATTTCATTTTTCCACTTGCTACTTGAGACTATTCATCACTAGAAGTTACCCTAGGAGATACTCCCTCCGTCCCATAATGAAAGACGTTTTTTCAAGCTAAGATAGCTTGAAAAAGCATCTTACATTATGAGACGGAGTAGTATATGAGAAGCCAACAAGAGCAAGAGAGACAGGCTGAGATAGAAACCAAATAAGGTGGCTCACTAACCAAATACGTTTTCCTCGAAATTCTTCACTGCAACGCTTACAACAACAAAAATAAAGAACGTCATGAGCTCCTTTCTTTTAAGATTGGAGCCCAAACAGACACAGAGGTCAATGGCCTGGACTTCCAGCACAACACAAGCCTACCCTTCTCATGCACAACCTCAAACCCCCTATTGAACAACCCAACCAGCATCCTGGCCTGAGCAACATTGCAACCACTCAGGTCACAAGCCCCGTACCTTTCCAAAACCCGAGGAGCAGTGACCTCAACTGTCATAGACCCATACTGCCCCACAAAGTCTTGTATCCTTGGCCCCACCATCTCCCTCTCCACAAGTCTCAGGCACGCCCCCTGGTTACCACCAACGAAGCAGCTGGCCAGTGACTCGAACACCGTGGTAAAGTGGTGCAATGCCTCGAAGAAGAAGTCGACAAAGGAGGCCTTACATAGAGACACCTCCTTTCCGATTCTAACCAGCTCCTCTTCTACGACGACCATTAACTTTGGCTGTAACAGTTTAACACAGGCAGGTAGGAGTGCCGGTAACTTGCTCAGCAACTTGTAAGGCATGCTTGTTGTGTCGCATGAGAAGATCACCGAACCTTTACAGTTCTTGGAGAATTCATGCAGGTCTTCATCACTATGTAAACAGAGACAGCTGTACTGGAACGGGAGGTTCAAGGAGTCAGCGAACTCCGAGAGCCGCCGCGCAGATGCATGGTGAACGCCGTCGGTGTAGTCGGCGTCTGCTGTGATCGCCGTGAGGTGGAATGACATGCCGCCATGACGGGCAAGATCTGACATGAACGATGGCCACTGGATGCCCTCGCCAATGTTCAGGTCGACAACGTGCACATGTGTATCGCCCTTGGTGGCATCTAGAATGGCCTGGTTGGCAGTGAAGTGCGCAAACTTGGCAAACGGTGACAGCTCTTGTATAATCTGCTGCGCCGACATTCTGTCAGACGCCAGTGGCTCCGGCGGAGAGCAACTGGTGCTTGCACTGGAGATCCGGGACCGCAGACCTTGGGCAAAGTGGTAGGCCAGGCGATCAAAAGAGCCGGCTGCTGCATTTTCAGGGCTGCCAAGGAGGAGGCCATCAAGCCTTGAGAACACTGCCAAGGCAAATCTTGGATCCCCCGCCTCGACCGCCTCTGCACCAGTGAGGAGGAGATCAGTTAAACTGTTCTCCTCCATGAGCTCTTCCTGGATCGCGACCAAGTTGCCACTCTCTTGGCCCAGAATCCTCTCATCACAATAGGTGAACACACCAAGATCAGAAGCATCTTGTTGATGCCAATCATTAGCATAATCTTGAGCTGCAGTGTCCAAGAACACATTATCAGGTTGCTGATCAGTGGGATGATCAACATGGATGGTGGCATTCTCGTGGAGAGCTACTTGAGGAGACCACATGAAAAAGCTGCTCTCTTCATGTGTGGGGAGGGAGAGAAGAGGGGAACAAGGATATGACATGGTCTCCATTTTAGTTGCTATCTACGATAAGAATTGCCTTGATGTGTAGCCTCACACCGTGTCTTATAGAGAAACCACATGGCGGAGGGGCAAGAGATTAGCAGTGGAGAAAAGAGAATGTGTGGACCCCACCTTCATGGCTGATGCATGCTAAATTGTCCTGATCTTGGAGCCTAATGCAACATGGATTGAGCTAGAGGTGATTGGCTCTTGTGTAGTTCCCCACCAACTTCACAGCATACATACATACCCCCCAAAACATCACAATAAAAATAGAAGAGAAAAAGCATACGTGTGCAATGTGTCATTTTGCTGGCCTGGCAGAATGAAACAGAAGGGACTGCGAATACGCTAATGGCATATTCCAAGAATTCTTCTTGCTACGTGGCAGCATCTAGTCAATTGTTGGACTATGTGCTGTTGCTACTTCAAAGCTGCTATGGCCTGCACATATGTGCCAATGGCAACGTAGAGCGGCAACAAAATGCGACCTAGATGCAAATCATATGATTTGAACTTTTGTGCTCAAGAAATGGTTTCTTAGTACTATATTATATCTCTTTAAAAATATAAGTACCGCTTCATTCAGTCTGATACAGAATTAATGTTGACGTTTAATACTTAAACATTATTCATGATCATTGACCAGCCCAAACCAAGTTAATTTTGTCATGCTAATGTGTGTACAAATTATTTGTGGTGTAATAAATTCATGGCACCAACTTTCTCCCAAACTGGATTCTTTATTTGGTACCAATCAGGTATTCATAAAGCCCATTATTGTAAGGTGATACAAATTATTGGCAGATTCTGATGGAGTTATGAGATGTAGACAATAGAGTAAAACTAAAAGAGGGCAAAGCTGCTTGTCTCAAGGAGTAGAGCTGTTGCAAAGTGGAACTTACAAAACACAAGCGTAGGCCACACAGATTTCCTGGTTCCAGGCTGCCTCTTGCTACGAATCTGAATGTTTCTCCTGCCTTCCCGCCTGGCAATTCCAAAATGATCGTTTCCAGAAACTACCAACAGCAGGAAAATCTGGATGGAGTCCAACCACGTCCAGCTTTTCACTGACTATTTCAGAACTTCAGATTACAAGTGCACAAATGGTGTGTTCCGGAGAGCTTTCAGCATTGTATAATTTTTTTTCTCTGGAGAGAGTCTGGATGATTCCACTGAGGTAACTAAATATTTTTTCCTGCACTATGCTGAGATGTCTTTATTACAGGACAAGCAAAGCTGGCAACATCTGCACATTGTCAAGAGTAACATTGTGAATTTACTTGGTCATGGAATATTGTTGTGTTCGACCAGAAAAAGAAAAAGATGCCAAAGTACAACTGTAAGAGTGTAGACAATATGATGTAAAAGAAATAATCACTTTAAAAAGGATCTTGGCAGCATGGTACTTTTCATCACAACCAGCAGTACAACTGCCTTCACAACCGGACATTAAGTATCATATGCCCCCACCACACCCTACAAGATTTCGTCATAGAGGGCTCAAATTAATTCCTTGAGATTTGAGACTAACAGGAATGGTTGTATGGTCCATTTTGTCAACGATGCGAGAGCCTAGCATGCTCAGGAAACATGCTCACTGACATCAAATGAGTTAAGGACGGCAGGTGGATACCTAATTATCATCATAATCATAGTTGGTAAGCACTGCTGCTGGACAAGGAAAGAAACTATTAATTAGACAATATAAATCAAATATGCAGTATTATATGGTAATACATTGATGGAGTCAGCATTTGCCTAAAATTCCTGAGTGGGCAATTCGAATATCCAATGACCACGCCAGGTGAGAATAAGAATAAAGGTTTGAAACAAGTGGCAGAGGTCAGAGGGTTTAAGCTGATAATAGAGAGCTTCTCAAATGACACTTGTCGGCATTTCACTGATGCAATGCGGCCTAACGTCTGTCAAAATATGTGAAGAAAGAACAGTGGACAAAGATCACTGAGAATTCCACCAATCAAAGCCCTATGGGGTTCGGTAGTTGAGAGGAGCCTCTCACAGCAATTGCTGAAAACAAGAGCAGCAAAACAAACTGTTGCTTTCTGTTCTGTAGCATCAGCTTGCTGGTCTCCTAATCCCCAGCTAGTTAGCAAGTCACCTAAAGCATCATCCTTTGTCTATCGATATGTTCCCTAATCCCTCATAAGATACACGGTATACTACTCAACATGGATGCCAACGGGAAGTACAAACGAAGACGCACTAGCACTGTACAGTATATGTTTGGTTTATCTGGACGAGAGGGAGGCAGAAGGTTCCGATGCCATTGATTAGACATAGCATGCTAGAATAACGTGGTTTGCCTGTGTGGCTGTGTGCTGTCCTCCTCTGAAGAACGAAACTTAGTTCTAGTACAAGAAGTTTGTCTTCCATTTAGGTAAAAAATTGAGATTAGCAAACACTAGAGGACATGCTAATTTCTGGTTTGATGCATCACTTACTAGTTGGCTAGCGTATCAACTCACTAAGAACTACCAGCCAAAACAAATTTCTCAAGGGGTCAGATATATTACAGCATGGTCCAATGAATGCATACCTCATGCAGTTCAAAAATAAACCTCTGCAATATGCCTTATTCTCAAGATAGAATCCCACGGTCACGATAGAAGACAACCGATCTCTCCTCTAGGTAAACTACAGTACAACTTGAGGCCTGTGTACATTAAAGTAAAAATTCACTGTCAACTGAGGTCAATATTTTGTTTGCATCCTACCACATAGACTTGTGTATGGTTAAACTCAGGTTTGAGTAAGCAATATATTACAGTCCAAGGGCGGCAATGCATGGTCAACTGATTTCTCTTTCAGATGACTGAGACATTACTGAAATATGAGCCTAGCTAGACGGCCGGAAATTTCAACAATTATGGGAAATCATTGAACTTTGAAATTGGAAGGTAACAGCCACTAGTACTATAGAAACTTGTCGCCATCACCTGCATAATCTAAGCTGCCTAGCTATAGAAAACATAAATACTGGCCAGTTGCTGCAAGATAGATTCCTGTTAAACAAGCTTGGCAAGCTAAGGTCGGAGCCATTCTCCAGTCAAAAAAATTTAGATAAATCTGATTTTTTTTTAGTGAGCAATAAATATGATTTGTTCCTGTTAATATGAACCGTATGACTCACCACTCAGACCACGAATAATATGAGGGGAGCATGTCATGAAGGCTTACCCTGGTTTTGTTAACAATTAGATGTTTGAATCGAATAAATTCGATGTCATTTATCAAAACAATATACATGCTCGTATTCCAACCCTTCCCCATATTAGAGAAACAAAATGCTGAGAGAAAATTGTAACCGGCGGAATACATAATTACAAATCCATGACTATCATATACTCCTAACAAGCATGGTCTCCTCCAACTCTTAAACATGGAGACCACTAGAAGTCTAGAACCCCATATTATAGACATGTTAAGAGATAATTTTAGTCCTACTGTTGAGATCGGAAGTACATTGAACTTTGAAATGGGAAGATAACAGCCACTAGTACTGTGGAAACTTGTCACCATCACCTGCATAATCCAAGCTGCCTAACAATAGAAAACTAAAGTACTGGCAAGTTGCTGCAAGAGGGGTAGATTCCTGCTAAACAAGCTTGGCAAGCTAAGGTCGGAGCCATTCTCCAAAGTCAAAATATTCCAGATAAATCTGATTCGCTTCAGTTAACGTGGACCTTCTGACTCGCGACTCAGACCAGGAAAAAATATTAGGGAAGGAACGTCATGTAGGCACCATTCCGGAGCAAAGCTTAACCTGGTTTTGCTGACAATTAAACGTTTGAATCGAATAAAATTGACATCATTTCTGGAAGCAATATATATAATCGTGTTCCAATCCTTCCCCACAACTATTAGCAAAACAAAATGCTGACAGAATTAAAACAGACGGAATGCAAAATTACAGAGTCCATGACTATCATGTGCTAATTAGCATTGTCTCCTTCAACTCTTAAACATGTAGACCGCTAGAACCCAACGTTCAAGTCATGTTCAGAGATAATTTTAGTCCTACTGCATCACCACCACATATGAACAGAATCTCACGACCAATGTAGTTTGTCTGCACTTGTCCTGCCGTCACTACTCTCGAATGACTAAAATAAAAGCACTGTAGCTAGTATTAAGAAGAACCCCATGATTATCGCATGCTAATTAGCACGGTTTCCTCGAACCGACACGCCAATGTTAGGCTGGTCATAGTGGGGAGTAACTTATACTAGTGTCATGCATATGACACTAGTCTAAGTTACTACCTTCATAGTGCAAAGTAACATAGTAGTAGTGTCATAGATGGCTTCATTTATTAGCTTGTAGACTCATCTTGTATTGGGAAGCGCTATGTTACAGTAACATATTATGTTACTACTTCTCATTAACTACTTGCCACATAAGTAAAAAAAAATTGAAGTGTGTTATGTTAGTCGCTAAGTTACTCCCACTATGACCAGCCATACACCAGCCATACACGGGAACCGCTAGAACCCAAAATTTAGGGACAGTGCATCATCACGGTAAAATATGAAACAGAATCCCAATGTGAGGGAATCCTTTGCGTCGGGTGTGGTGAACCAACACGCCAGACTTATACTACGCGGGAATCGCTAGAACCCCAATTGGCATGCTTTGCACCTGCGGTTGCACGGCTTGGTCGCGCGCGGATACGCAGGTACTATCTCTGCATCTTCCATGTGCGCACCGCGCCACCATGTGAGTATGTGACGCAAGGCTCCGAGCGGAACAGGCGTCAGCGCGTGCGTGTACCTTCGGGTTCGGGGTGAGATACCTTCGTGACCTACCTCGCGAGGGGTTGGTGGTCGGCTGACTCGGCGCCGCGTGGGAGGGGGGATCGGGATCGGAGCAGGCCGGATATGGACGCGCGAGGGGCGGGAAGGGATTCCTTGGTCGTCCAATCGGCCTCACCGGCTCCGGCGCCACCGCGATGGACGGAGAGGCAGCCGCGTGGTCGGCGGAGATGG
>NC_057803.1:502650398-502782568 GCF_018294505.1 Triticum aestivum
TGGGGATTGGCTGTTTTAGATGGGCCGTAGTATTAGTTGCGACGGCGGTCTCATCGTGGCCGTTGTATTCGTCGGGCAGTTTTAGGTGGCTCATTGCATTGGTGTAACTTGTCGCATCTGAGAGTTCTTCTTTGGCGCGTGCTAGGCGCCGGCGCGTCGGCCCAACAGTTTAACCGGTCGCGTCCCAGCCGCCCGATACAACGAGTCTCAGCCGTTCGATCTGCTCGCGTTGACTTCCCCCATCTCTTTCTTCCTCTTCGCGCGCAGCTCCTGCCGTCTAGATGTTCTACCGGCCGCCGGTCACCACGCCCTCACTTGGACCTCCTCCCTCCGCCGCCCCACGCTGCTGGATGCGCTCGCCGTTCTCGTCGCCGTCGGTCCAGCAGGAAGCCGTCACTCCCCTTGTAGCAGAAAAGGATGCCACCTTGAAGCACGCCGATGCCCTCTGTCCTTGCGGCACCTAAGCAACCGCCAGTCTTAGCACACCCCGTCGCTGCACTGTCGTGTCGCCGACCGCAGCTCTCAACGCCGCCGCTCGCATCATTGGCACGCCGGTTGAAGCTTTTTATCACGCCGGTTGAAGCTTTTTTCATGGTGGTTGAAGCTTTTTTCACAGATTGAAGCTTTTCATCATGTTGATTGAAGCTTTTTTCAACTACGATCGAAGCTTATTTTGTAAAAGGTTGCAACTTCTTTCGTCTTGCAGTGCCCGGTTGAAACTTTGTATGTCTTTTGATTGAATCTTTTTTCACCTAAGGTTGAAACTTTTTTCTTAACGGTTGTAGCTTTTTCAGTTGATAGTGGCTGGTTGAAGCTTTCCCCGTTGATGGTTGAAGCTTTTCTATATAGGCTTGAAGCTTTTTTGTCAATGGTTGTAACACTCGTATAGGTGGTTGTAGCTTTTTTGTCGCTGGTTCCAATTTTCTACTCTTTGGTTGTAGCTTTCACCAAAGCCGGTTGTAGCTTCCAACGTTGCCGGTTGCAGCACCGCCCTAGTCTCGTTTCACAGCCGCTGCTCGGTAGAAGCAAGAAAAAGGTCATCGCTCGCAGCACCGTCGCCGGCTGCAAAAGCCCGACAAGGAATGCTTGGAGTAGCAGCAGGGGTGGGCCGTGCAGCAGCGGTGGTGAGGGCGTGCAAAACCGTGGTTCTGGTGGGGAGGTAGAGATACAGGAGGGGGAAGGTCAAGCTTGAGGGTGTCACGTCCATGGCTGAGAGCAGGCCATGAAGATGCAAAAAAGAAGGAGACGGGTTGAGGAGGAAGACAACCAAGAGGGGATAAGGTGGGCCTACAGAGGGACGAGCGCACTGGGCCACAGGATCGCTCCTTCATCGAACGCGTCGCGCGCGTCCGGCGCAATGGTTCGGCCGGTGCGCCGTGTATAAACGTTTCCCTTTTTCTTTCTCATAGATCTGTTTTATTCAAAATATTTTTATCTTCTAAACAGTGCATTCAAATCTCAAACTGTTTTTATCATTGGATTCCTTGCATCGAGATCTTTAAAAATAGATCCCATGTTGATAGATTTGATCAACCTTTTTTTCATGGAAAAAACCGAATGAAAAAATCAAATCCAATGCGCGTTTACTGTGCCTCTCGCGAAAGCAAATACTTACCTCCATGAGAAACCCGTATCACTCGCGGAAGAAAAAAATGTTTTCAAGAGGCATGACCATGTCTCTCACGAAAGCAAATCCGTGCCTCTCTCGAAAACGATAAAAAACATGTTTTTTATTTATTTTCGAGAGAGGCACGACTGTGCCTCTCACGGAAGCAAATATGTGCCTCTCTCGAAAACGATAAAAAATGTGTTTTTTTTTCTTGAAAGAGGCACGACCATGCATCTCGCGGAAGCAAATCCGTACTTTCATGAGATGTCAATCTGTGCCTCTCACGGAAGAGAAAAAAACATGTTTTTTCGTTTCAATGTGGTCAGCAAAATCAAAATTCATAAAGAGGCACGGTCGTGTCTCTAGTGGAAGCAAATCTATACCTCTCGCGGAAGGGAAAAACGTGTTTTTTTTAATTTCCAAGAGGCATGACCATCAAAGTAAAATAGAAATGCATTTTTTTCATTTTCGAGAGACACGTCCGTGATTCTCGCGGAAGAAAAAAAACGTGTTTTTTCACGCAAAAATAATTTTCCCTGAATTTTTTGTCCAAAAGCTAAGAAAGACCAGTGGTAAACCAAAAAGCCGAAAAAAGAAAAAAAAACATCTCTAAAGACAAAAACGCGTGCGAAAAATAAAAAGTAGAAAAATTCAAAGGGAGCGCTTAGAGCACGAAAAATGGGCACTCTCAATTCACCGCAAGTGACCCTCGCATGGGCTCTTGAAAAAGTACTCCTTCATTGGTTGCTCCAAAAAAAACCTAAATTCTTCAAAAAAACATGTTGTCTGGATGAGACGAGTGGCCACGGCTCGACTGCTCGATCAACCCAGATCTAACGAGCCGTGTCCTACTTTAATAAAAAATGCGGGAACTTTGGGAGTTTTATTCAACAAAAGCGGTCCTCGAGCAGTCAACAATGAGGCTGGTGATGATGAACTAAGGTACAGAGTCTAGCCAGCTATCGGTGACCATCAGCGTACAAGCACGCTTAGCACAAAGATGACCTAGTAAGTTTGTTGATCAAGATACATGTTGAATAACAAAAACTAGAAAAGATGAAGATAGCTCTCCGGTGCCACAACTGAATGATAATTGTGGCGACCGATGAGTGTTTCAGAGGTTGACCAACATAAGATAGTCAGTATCCATTATCACATATGTTAAGCCTCGTAGACTTGCAAAGATCACACCTTCTCTTGGTGATAACGCCTCCATGATCAAGGAATCGGTGACCCTTTCATGTGGTTTGCTCCAAGCACCAACAAGACTGGCCGGCGTTAATATTAGGTGTAGCTATAGAATAATAATAATAATAATAATAATAATAATAATAGGTATTAAGGACAGTAAAATTGAGCCTAAAGCGAGCTCTCTCACGCCCCTAATGTTTCTGGCCATCGGATTTCGTGTTTGATCAGTTTCTAGCCATCAGATCTTTCTCTAAGGATAGTTTACCGCGATTTGGGCTGGCTGTCCTGATAGGCTGCTATTCTGGAGACCTTTTCGGAGGCCTGTCGTTAATTACGGGCTGCTATACAAGCCCATTTGGGTAACCGACGACGGACCAACGACGTGTTGCCTTATATCCGGAAAAAAACTGTTCGCTCGACACAGCACGAAACGGGTCAGTCGTGCGACAGAGAGTGGATCCAGCGCCCGTGGAGAGGAGGAGATCCTGCGAGGGGATCCAATCGACGAGCGCATGATGCGGGCGATTGGTCTTCTGACCAAGATCCTTTCCGCTGAATCCAGCCGATGCGCCCAAGGAAATCCAGCAGATGTGTGGTGCGGGTGGGGATCCAGCGGACGCGTGCGATGAGGGTGACTAAAGGGCCGCTCCATCGAGCCGAGGCAGGCAATCTACCTGCAAGGTGGAGTACGAGGGAGGGGACGCGGGCGATGGCCGACGCCTCATCTGATGGAAACTGCTCCATTGAGACTTGAAAGACGCAATTATACTTCGGCCGTTATACTTCATTTTCTGAGCGCCCATTCATGGCGAGTGATGTGCTGATCCTTTCCGGCGCCGAGTGGTGCAAGTACGTCTACATAACTCTTCTTCCTTCCCTACCACTCTTCGCTCAGACGCTCACGCTTTCCACTCCGGCAGCATATCTTTTCGCGAGCACCTTCTCGTTGCAGCATGGTGGCCACGCCTGACGGCTTTACTGTTCATGGTAGAGCAGTGATCAGCGGCAAGAGAGATGGGGGAAATAATAGGGTGAGACTGAGTTTTTTTTCTAGCTATTCCTTTTCTGCTTCTCAACTGCGTCCATCTTTTCCTGAGACCTCTAACCAGATCTCACAACCCCATCTCTTCTGTCTCTCTCGTTTGGGTAGCAAGTTGCCCTGTTATTGGCCTTTATTAAGTTTCTCCTGGATTTTTTCTTCTGTTTCTCTACATGTTACGCCAACGAAGGTTTACAAGTAGGTACAAATCTTCAGAGACTATAAACACCAGGTCTGGAGGGTTGAAACAGATTCCAAGCACATCTTCTTGGGATGCAAAGAACGAATTTAAGCTGGTATTTCTTAATTAATTGAACACCAGGTCAGGAGAGTTGAAACAGATTCCAAGCACTGAGTCATGGTGGAGCTGATGTGTTCTTTCTATACGTATTCCCTGGGAGATGATCACTTAATCTGTAAAATTTCATAGTTCCCGCTGGGAGAGTTCATGCAGATTTGCTTCCTCATGTATAATTATAAGTTGTCTATTCACAAACGTTCAGTTCAGCTGCTGCAGATGATGCTTGGTTATTGAGGTACTGCCAGTACATATGTTAACTCTAAACTGGACCATTGATTCAGCAACACTACTTTTTGTTTGACTGTATCTTCAGCAAGGGTACTCTTATTTCATGATTCTATACTGAACCACTGGTTTTTGCTCGAGCTGTACTATAGACTCTTAATTGTGATTTTTTTGAAGCAAATTTCATATCTGCCACTTACGAGAAATTTAGATAATCGTAGGCTTTTCAGAAGCTTTTGACCTTAGAACGAAGGCTCTTAAGAAGCTGCACTACATGAATATGTGGATATCACATGTATGTTTTTCTTTCTTTAAATTTCTGATGCTTATGAATCATCCGATGTAAGTAGTTAGCAAGTATGGAAGATAATGTATGTTTTGATCTGTCGAGAGATGCTTTTTCGCTCCTATTTCATTTTGGCTTCGCCTCCAAAATATTTCATTGGTTCTTGCACATCTTGGCTACTTGATTTCTGTAACTTTTGCAGTTTCATTTCATATTTTCATGTAAAATGTGTGCTACATTAAGTTTATCTCATATCTATGAGAATACTGTGTAATTATATGTAATGATACAACATATCTTTATGTAATTGAATTTCTTTGTTTCATTTATCTTAAACTGTCTATGAGAATACTATCAGTTGTCACAACTGCCTAATACATTAGCATAAGAATATCCTTTTTTGATTACTGAATGATATACTTTATGTAATTGAATTTCTATGTTTCATTTCTCTTATATTTATGAGATTCCTATCATTTCAACGAAAAATAGACGGGCGCAGCAACGCGCGCCATCGATGATCTAGTAGTACAGTATAACACAGTTTTCTCAGGGAAAAAAAAGAGAGAAGAAAACAACAAGGCACCTAAAAAAACGCGAAAGGGACAAGGTGTCTCCAGGCAGTGTTAGTTTCCGCGCCGAAAGGCACGAGAGAAAAGTGGACACTGGACGAACAGATGTTTGCAGGTGGATACACATCATTCATCACATCAGTTCCCGACATATGGTCTTTGTTCCGTCAGGCGAGTGAGATAGCCCAACCGCACACCTTAAGCATTTCAAGCAGATGTGAAAGGAATTTGACAATTTAGACAAAGCCAGTTGAATTTTGCATATACTTTTCTTGGACAGTAAAACTGCCGTTACCGGCAGTACCCACGGCAGTCAAATCTACCGGTACTTCCCCTAAACCGGTAGCTAAAATCTTTGTATGCACCGCCAGTTCACGACTCACCAACCGGAAACCATAAAAATTCAAGACTTCCAACCAGAAACCATTCCATTCACTATAACACCTTTACAGGGTGACAACTACAGGCAACATGTCAAGCATGGTTCGTTCAGACTTCAGGCTAAGGCATGCATGAACCCCAAAAGAAAGAGAGATGATCAACTGCGACACACACGGATGAATTTTCTTGATTAATGGTACAAAGAACATCTAGCTACCCTACGAATGATTCATGTGCATACAGTATACATCAGTTATCTTTACAACTACCGAACTGTGGTCGGTATGCGCCCCGAGGTTGCCCAGAGACTCCTCACATGAAATCCATGGAGTCGCTTAGAGACTGACCACTCAGCGACTGGCCTCCATTCGAAGAATTCTGGGAGTGGTTTTGGGGGTGGTGATGCTGATGACCTTGGTAGTGCATCTGCTGCTGCGAGAAATAGTTCGGAATCTGCTGCTGCTGTTGCTGATGCTGCTGCAGCCCTCCGCCGAAGGGGTTTCCATTCATGTTTGGAACTTGACCTGCCGCTATCTTAAGCCGCTGGACTTCTTCTCTCAGGGCATCATTCAGAGCTGCACGGAACAGATACATGGTCACAAGGTGACTGATTGATCACTGGTCGACCCTCAGATGCCTTAAATGTTCAGGGAAGACGATGGTTTTTGTTCTGAGCCTATATATTACAAAGACTAGCAAACTTCGAAAACAAGACTAGGGCATACCATTTCGAAGTTTGGCTTGTTCTTCCATGGACTGCAACCGGAGTTTGAGCTCTCTGTTCTCAACAGTTAAACCGGAAGTATCCCTCTGGGTTACAAAAAAAATTCAACACAGAGACTGTAAGATGATGCAACAAAATATTGGTTATCACAGTCCTGATAAATTTGATGTCGTCATACTCAGAAAATAGCATTACCAAGAATACAAAGTTCACTAGCTCTACTACAAACTTTTATTAGTATTGATTATGGATCAGGTCTTAATAAATCTTTTTCGCTTCCATATTTCTTTTTCCAGCGTAAATAAGATGTTCAGCACTGGCCAAACTTTCTAGAGAAAAAGATGAATCTTCTGTTACTATCTCCCTGCCCACCAAGCCAAAGCTTCACCCTAACACCACCCATTTGGTTCCAACATCTTCAATCAAATTAGCTTTCAAATAGAGCATCACTTCCCCTGTTTTTGACATGACCAGCCATCAAGCAGAGGCGCCTGCATTATCCCACCTACTTTTGGGTGCAACAAATCATCTAGTAGTCACATCAACTACAGGACCAGATTTTTATAGGGATGCAGGCGGACAGTGTCCGCATAGCATCCGCAAGCATATAATTAAAGCAGCATCACTATTAAAGCAACAACACATTAGTTCCTCTCCTGCCATCGCGGACATAGGCGGACAACGCGGACGTGTCTGTTTGCGTTCCTAGCTTTTTATGCTCCAGAGCATTCATTTATATGTACACGTGTCATACGTTTCCCTTAACAATATCTGTGTGTAACTAGAAATCAACAGTTAGCTATTCAAGGGCTATACAGGAAATCCACTACATGCTCATGTAATTTACTCCCTCCGTCCCAAAATTCTTGTCTTAGATTTGTCTAAATACGGATGTACCTAGTTACGTTTAGTGTTAGATACATCCGTATCTAGACAAATCTAAGACAAGAATTTTGGGACGGAGGGAGTACTAAGCTTGAGACACTTATTTTGGGATGGAGGGAGTAGTATTGTAAGGTTCTTCTCTTCCAGCCCCGGGCCCCTCTCCAGTAAGGAAAGAATTCAAACAAAAAGAAAATAGGCAGTATATACAGGTAGAGAAGTACTTGATTCACGATATTTTTTATCGATTGCCATAAAAACAACAAATTAACCTTGGGGAGCTAACCTAGTGCAACAAGTTTTCTTCACATAGACTGATAAGTTTATAGCTTCAGCGTGGCCAGGAAGCTTTCAACATAATTATGATAAAATTTTATCCTACACATTCATTAAAGGTGTGTGGATGCATCCTAAGATCTATATACTATAACAAGCAAAAGTGAGACAAGCAAGAAAACAAGTTGATAACAAAATGGTGAGTCCTCAGGAAGCAGAATTGATATTTGTATTTCGTAGTGACAGACAGCAATATGTGTAAACTAACTATCAAACGGAGAGTTAAACTCATTAGGATCATGCCGTCCACTACACTTGAACAATCAATTATCAAAAGCTCTACCAATTCAACAATTGGAAACAACTAAGTGGTGGGGTCAAAATACACAATCTTCACTGAATGGAAGATGAGAATCAGAAAACAGAGGGTAACACATCATCTCGGACCCAGTATATGTTGTGACCCTCAGATATAATAAAATAAAAGTGGACAGTATTGAAATGTAATCTTACAAAATTCCCTTCGGAGAATAAAAAAAGAGAATGTCCTTATTAACTCTAAGAAGAGAAAATAGCTAGTACTGTTTTTTAAAGGAAATGCTCATAGAAATGTCAACAACTGTAGTAATGAGAATTGTTCATGAGGGGAACAGATAAGTTAAGATATTAAAGCAGTATGACAAGAAGTTGTAAGCGAAGGCAATCGTTTGTTTATCCTGGTTGCTTCTTTCAGGACGCAAGCTTTGAATTAGTCAGGTCCATATTAGTGTTACCAATGCAGCTTCCACACTTGTCCAACAATTAAGGAAAGCAACCAACTAATGTAGACTGATCAGACAGAATATTGGCTTCAGCTAGTCAATTAATTAGGTTTGGCTCAAGCAATCATGCTGCCATACTTTGCGGTTTATGGACTACAAACAACACAGATCAATTATACACACCTGAAGAAGCGTGAGCTGTGCAGAGAGCGTTGTCGCCTCTGTCTGCAGCGTCTGCACCTTCCTCTCCAGCTCGCCGGTGTACTTGATCTTCCTCTCCTTGGACCTCGCGGCCGACTGCCTGTTGGCCAGAATCCTGCATACCAGAGACTACCGCCATGAAACCACACCTAAAATATAACTCGACTGAACCACAGGACACCCTGGAAACTCAAAATTAGGCAGCACGAGCAAGGAGCTGGATGTCAGTAACGCAGGGCACTAGAACTAGCAGCAAACTACCTTTTGGATCTATCAAGCTTCGCTCCACGGATAAAGCGAAAGGGGAAGAGCTGAAGAGGACCTCACCTCTTAGCGCGCTTGGGGTCGAGGAGCGCGAGTTCAGCGAGCCTTTCCGCGGGAATGGCCTTCTTGGCGTAGTCCGGCAGCCCACCGGACAGCGCAGACTCGCCGTCGGACGGCGAGCTCGCTCCATCCATGGAGCCGCTCCTCTTATGCCCAGCTCCGCCTCCGCCTCCCCCCTGCAGCGCGAGGCCGTCGAAGAAGGCGGCGTCGAGCGAGAGGCTCCTCATATGCGCACCCCCGCCACCGGGCGGCCGCGGCGCCGGCGCCGGGGACGCGGCAGCCCCCTGCTGCTGCGGCGGCAGCGGCGGAGGAGGCGGGGTGGGGTCGGAGGAGACGGCGGGGGAGTCGTCGGAGAGGGAGGGGAAGTCGAGGTCGGAGAAGGAGAAGTCGCTGTCCGGGTCGAGCAGCAGGTCCGCGTCGGGGAACCGGATGAAGGTCTCGGAGTGGGCCCGCCGGTGGCCGCGCGGCGCACCCGCGGCAGCAGAGGACGGCGCCGGCGGCGGGAAGCGCGGGTCCATGGCGGCGGTCAAGGTCCGGTCGGCGCGTGGTTCGCTCGGAGCCGGAGGGGGAGTAGATGCGGGTGGGCGTATGCGTCGGGGGAGCTCGAGGTGGGGGGCTGGTACAAGAGTCAAAGTGTGGAGGAAGGCGGAGGCTGCGCCTCGGTTCGGCGTGGACACGGTGCATGAACTGGACGGTACACGCGCGCATCACGAGGTTGAGTGCACGGTTGATACGGCGTATGGCTTGTGCGGTGGGTGCAGGGAGGGGAAGAATATCCGGCGGTGTGAAGTGGCAGTAATTCCCCTCGGGGGGCACCGACGTTTGACTGAACCCGGTCTACGACGGTGCTGCCAGAGGGCGCGAATGTGCCCGTGGTACCGACGGCGCGATGTGTCTCTGGTGCATGAGGCTGGTGTATGGGAAGAGGTGGGTGAGGGGCGAAACGGTAACTCTGCGTTGGCCGTGGAAGGAGCGCCGCGTGGTTCCGAGAAAAAGAGCACCCCCTGTCGCTGTGCGGTCGCTGTTTGGCTGTTCCTTGCGCTTTACTTGAAAATTAATGACATGTGGGCCCCAGCGGCTTGGGGGCTAGCGGGTGTACGTGGCGTTCTGGTGATTGCCGGGAGGGTCCGTGCGTTTTGCTGCTGGCTTGTCGGTCTCCACGGACGGACGCCTTGGCATCGGCAGCAAGGGTACGTGCCAACTGCCAAGAGGGCTTTCGGTTTAATAATTTTTAAATATTTCAACCTGCAGTGTTATATTGTTTGCAGTTTACTATCCCCTTTTACGAATTTCGGATTAGTATTGTTCAAGCTATGCATCATTGGTTGTGGCGGTAGTAGCTTCTGTTGAGTATCGTGATTAGTTAGAAAAGATAGGATATGATTTATTCTATCTTATCTTGTATTTTAAATAGATTATGTATTTATATATATATGCCTACAAGGCTCAAGCAATACATATTACATCAATCTTCTCTCTATTCCTTTTACATGGTATCAGAGCCGTCTCTAGAAATTCGGGCCCAGCTGTAAAAAAAACAAAATGGGGCCCAATATAACTCAAGCATAATCACTTAATTATACCATTCAAACTTAAGTTATTTAGTAGTACAATGTTTAGAAAACTAGATGATGCTCCACGCGTTGCTGCAGAACATTGGTGTGGGATAGCATTACTTTTTCTAAGCATGTTAGCATGAAATGTCAGATGAAACACACATTAACAACGGGTAATTGTTAGTAACTGGAATTAGTATTATATAACAACAGACCCTGTAGTAGTTTCGTGTCTGGCAAACATGGCGAAGAATGTTCATAATTTGGTTATTTTCATATCAATATATCATCATATATATAACTCAATAAAACAAATAAACACATGAAGTTTGTGCTAGCTTGAAAGATTATATGTACATCTTGGTTAACACACACGCTCAGGTATACATGGGCCCTTGCTTCAAGCTTTTTCTCTAAAAGTGAAAATTATCGAATAAAAATGTGAGATAAAGACGATACAAATAAAGGAATGGATAAAAAAATGTGAAATGGGTACAGGAGAGAAGAGACACAACCACATAATTAGGAGGGGAAAACTTAGTCTCAACTCGCTTAGTAGTGTATTCAGAAGATAGCACATGAAAAAATGATTCTTTTGCAAGAAAGTTACGTTCTCCTTTAACAGGGGAACAAATGATAGAATTGTGTATTAGGCCTGATAGGCAAGATTTTTGATGAGATAATATCAGTAACAAATTGACGGAGAATGGATTCCAGTAATCTACATGCCGAACATAGAGTATTTGCCGCAAGATCAAAAAACAATTCTATAAAAATGCACCAACAATAATATATTAAGAAAAACATATGCCGAAAAGCAACCTAAAAAAATATAATAGTAGAGTCGAGATAGGGCACGGACCTACCAGATCGTACCATGACCATCGGGCATTCAATCATGTGATGCTTGGCATCCACGCTGCTTCGTGGGTTGGGAGTCATTCAGATCGCTGCCACTCAATGCAGTCTCCATATGGGAAAGGCCATGTGAAAAAATGAATTGAAACTTTGATCATAGCATACAGATCATCCCCATACATATCGCATAGAAGCAGCGGATGCTTTCCTAGTTGGTAATCAAGTAGCGAAAATGTAAATAGAAGCGGGTGGCCTAAAGGATAGAATCAAAGGGTGGCCTCTCCTTTGGCTTGGCAAATTTAAGAAAGAAAATGAAGGGCTCTTGGTGCTGTTTGTATATCATGTTGCGCCACAAAAAGAGATAAACATGGGGCGTCTGCAAACCCTAGATCAGATCCAATCGGGCCAGCCTAGGCATGGCCAGAGGGAGGAGGGAGAGAGGCAACTTACCTGTAGAGAACCACGAGAACTCGGAGCTGAACTGCGGCTCCAGCTTGCCCTCACGGATGTTGATGAGCTTGTTGATGTGGCTGAACTGCGGCTCCTCTCATCCTCTATATCGACCGCCTTGCGATCTTGCCGCGCCATCGCCGCCGTAGCCGTCGATTCTACCCCAGACAATGGCCACAAACCCTAGATGAAACTGCGTTCTGCTGCGTCCGTCCCCGCATGGGGTTTTGTGTCGTTGGGGAGAGAAGGGATGATGAATGGGAGACGGCGAGGGATTCATTCTGCGCAGACGTTTCCACTCGAGGACGACGGTTCACTTCTCCGCGCTTCCGCTTCCGTGGGGTCGAAGAAGGAGGGGTCAACCCAATGGGTGTGACCACGTGAAGCACCGGGATCAATTCGAGCTGCAGATCTGAGCCATCTATGGAGAATCAAATGGTCGAAAATAATTATGGTGACGTGGATGCATGAGAACGCAGAGAAATCAAGTAGTGGGGGGCTTCTATTTAGATATAGTAGATTCTCAAGCAGCAACGCAAAAGAGTAAGACCAACAAACTGACCTCTTGCTCTATTGAAAAGGGCCATTTGTCACGTGTTCCTTAAAATGATATCTTCAATTATGTCTGCATAATTAATGTTCTCCAAGACATCATTTTTAAGTGCTATCGTTGCAAAACCATTGGGTCTTTCTTGTGTCATAGTAGAATTCAACAACTTGAGTTTTGAAAAGCTCATTTCCACATATGCAACAGTTACACGAATTGTTAACAAAATCTTGCACGCCATAATAGCATTAGGATAGAAGGGGTGCTTCATCAACAACTAAGGCCCTTTCCAGTGCTCCATCATGGACAGGTGCTAAGCATGCCACATAAGCGAAAAAATGACATGGCACAACATTTAAAGAGGGGAGAGAGCACTTTGGTGACCCCAGGAAGAACCAATGCCAAGCGCGAGAATCTAGGCAAACCACTTAAATGAAGCAATTTGACCAATGCATGAAAGACTTTAGGTGTTAACTCATTAAATAAAGTGTGCTTAGGAACAACAAGTTAAGCACCTATGCATTGAAGAGTTGAGTTGCTAAGATATTTAATGCACTTAGCACCCCATCTAAGCACCATTGCATTGGTAGAGGTCTAAGAATATCAACAGGGCCCATAGCTTTCTTAACTAAATCCTGGATGAAAACAAACACACAAAACAATTCAAGTCCATCAATGTCTTTATATTCTCCACTCTTCTTCTAATTTATGTGTCTTCTGTTTCTTCTTACGCTTTAAGGCACCATAATCACACTTTCTTCTAGAACTAGAATGCATAATTGTTTTTGTTTTTTAACCAAACAAAAATAGTATCAATGCATTTGGACTGATGAACCCACATCAATTATAGGCTTGTGACTTGCATAGATAGTTAGAATCAGATTGAATCTTGATTTTGGACTTGGACGACGTGACGAGCAACTATTGAAAATCTTGAATCTGTGAGACCGACAACTTCTGAACTTCAACAACTAGACAAAAAGTTGTTTCAAAAAATATTAGTAAGATCGTAATAAAACTTTGCGGTTTGTATCAAAATTAGAGGAAAGGGGAGGAACGTGGAGGCACCGGTTCGTCTTCTATTCGGCGGCACCGCGGCAGTGTCAACCGACGCTAGCAAGTCTAGTTCTTCTTCCACCCGTCGCCTGGCTGCAAAGAAATTGCTGCCAAGCCGCCGATTCAGTCAAAGCGAAAAGATTGATCGCACAGTGGCGAGATGGAAAGCGAAGCGATTATTTAAGGAATAAGGAACGGCAGATTTCACGAAAACGTACGTACACGTAATGCACTGGGACTATCGTTTCGTTTACGATCACTCGGATCGATTTTTTTTAACATAAATACAGACACAAGCGCTTATATACACGCGCATACACTCATCCTTATGAACGCCGAAAGACTAAACCGGCATATCGTCTTGAAATTTTACGAAGTCATCGTAGACACCTCGTCGTCGACAGAAACGTCTCCTTCCACTGAATGCGCATCGCCGAAAATCCTGAAATAAATCCAGAAATAAATGCGAGCACCAGAATTTAAATCCTGGCGGGTTGGGGATATCATAGTCCCTCTAACCATCCAACCACAGATTGGTTCGCACTTGGATCGATCCAAGCGACGACGATTGGCAGAGTTTGGCTAGAGGCCTTTGAGCGAACCAAGCCCACAAGAAGGCCGAGACGAGTGCTTTAGCCTTCAGGCGACAAACAGAGACTACTTTCAGCCTAAAACTAAAAAAATTCATACTGTCCATACACGTATCAGGACCCTAATTGCCCCCCTGATTTTGGGGGCCTATGCGAGCGCACAGCTCGCACATGGCCTTCAATGGCCATGCATGGTATCAACCTAACTTAATCCACAACCCTAAGCTGTCGTCGCCGCTTCCGTACCACGCCGCCCTCGGGGCATCGATCTCCATGATCGCCACCAGGGGTCTGGCCACGGCGCCCGTACTTTGGGTTCGTTCGACGGTCGCGTTGATCGGCTGCTCTAAAGAGTCTATTTTCGCAGTCCTATGATCTGGTTTTTCTCTCTTCCGTTGATCATATTGATCGGCGTTTTTATTGGTCCCCGGGGGGAGGGGGAGGGGGGAATCTAAGATCGGCTTGCATCGCCCGCTGCCATCATCGACCCCCGCGCCTCTACTCCGACACCGGCGCGACCACCCGGCCTCTTCTTCGACCCGGCAGCCTCGCGCGACGCGGTGGCTCGTCACGGTAGTCGCCCACGCGTCTGCCCGCCCGCCTCTCTGCGCCGGCCATCACCGCCCTGTCCCTGAGTACAACGTACCCCTCCACCGATCAAGCAACGTACTGCCACTGCATCGCCTCGTGGTTATCCACGCGGCTGCACCGACCTGCGTCGCCCTTTCGGGCCATAGCACCGCGACATTGCTGTCCACTCCGTCGTCCAGAGGCCGTTCCCGCGGTTGCTCCGACCTGCGTATTGTCACTACATCGCCCCTTCAGGCTGTAGTGCCACAGCCCCGGTCCACCACCACCCCGAGGTCGTCCCCGCAGTTGCACCAACCCGCACGATGATGTTGCGTTGCCCCTTTGGGTCGTAGCGTCGTGGCACACGGTCCACGCTGCCGTTTCAGGCCGCCCCGCGGTTGCACCACCCCTCGCGCTGCCACTGCGTCGCTCCTTCGGGTTGTAGCGAGTGTGGCACGCGGTCCCTACCGCCGCCCTAGAGCCAGGCCAGTGTGATGCTACTGCATCGCCCCTTCATGCCGTAGTGATACGTCTTCGTCGTATCTATAATTTTTAATTGTTCCATGCCAATATTCTAGAACTTTCATATACTTTTGGCAACTTTTTATACTATTTTTGGGACTAACATATTGATCCAGTGCCCTGTGCCAGTTCCTGTTTGTTGCATGTTTTTTGTTTCACAGAATATCCATATCAAACAGAGTCCAAACGGGATAAAAACTGACGTAGATTTTTTCGGAATATATATGATTTTTGGGAAGAAAAATCTACGCGAGACGATGCCCGAGGGGGGCACGAGGCAGGGGGGCGCGCCCCTGACCCTCTTGGCCACCCCGTAAGGCGGTTGATACCCTTCTTTCGCCGCAAGAAAGCTAATATCCGGATAGAGATCGTGTTAAAATTTCAGCCCAATCGGAGTTACGGATCTCCGGGAATATATAAAACGGTGAAAGGGTAGAATGTGATAACGCAGAAATAGAGAGAGACAGAGAGACAGAGAGACAGATCCAATCTCGGAGGGGCTCTCCCCCCTCCTACGCCATGGAGGCCAAGGACCAGAGGGGAAACCCTTCTTCCATCTAGGGAGGAGGTCAAGAAAGAAGAATACGAAGGGCCCCCCTCTCCCCTTCTCTTTCGGTGGCACCGGAACGCCGTCGTGGCCATCATCATCACCGCAATCTTCACCAACAACTTCATCGCCATCATCACCAACTCTTCCCCCCTCTATGCAGCGGTGTAACCTCTTTCTTACCCACTGTAATCTCTACTTAAACATGGTACTCAATGCTATATATTATTTCCCAATGATGTATGGCTATCCTATGATGTTTGAGTAGATCCGTTTTGTCCTATGGGCTATTTGATGATCAAGATTGGTTTGAGTTGCATGTTTTATTATTGGTGCTGTCCTATGGTGCACTCCGTGTCGCGCAAGTGTGAGGGATCCCTACTGTAGGGTGTTGCATACGTTCATGATTCGCTTATAGTGGGTTGTGTGAGTGACTGAAGCACAAACCCGAGTAAGTAGGTTGTTTACGTATGGGATAAAGAGGACTTGATACTTTAATGCTATGGTTGGGTTTTACCTTAATGATCTTTAGTAGTTGCAGATGCTTGCTAGAGTTCCAATCATGAGTGCATATGATCCAAGTAGAGAAAGTATGTTAGCTTATGCCTCTCCCTCAAATAAAATTGCAATAGTGATTACCGGTCTAGTTATCGATTGCCTAGGGACAAATAACTTTCTCGTAACAAAACACTCTTTACTAAAACTAATTTAGTTGTGTCTTTATCTAAGCAGCCCCTAGCTTTTATTTTTGCGCTCTTTATGACCTTGCAAACCTATCCAACAACACCTACAAAGTACTTCTAGTTTCATACTTGTTCTAGGTAAAGCGAATGTCAAGCGTGCGTAGAGTTGTATCGGTGGTCGATAGAACTTGAGGGAATATTTGTTCGGCCTTTTGCTCCTCGTTGGGTTCGGCACTCTTACTTATCGAAAACTGTTCAGATTCCCTATACTTGTGGGTTATCAAGACCTTTTTCTGGCGCCATTGCCGGGGAGCAATAGCGTGGGGTGAATATTCTCGTGTGTGCTTGTTTGTTTTATCACTACGTAATTTTTATTTGCTGTTATTAGTTGTTCTCTATCTTTAGTTATGGATATGGAACACGAAATACCAAAAAAATTAGGTGTACTTTCTGCTCATGGAGATGGGGAACCTCCTAAAACTCTCGATGCTGGTTATGTGAAAGATATTATGTACTACTTTAATAATCCCGAGAAAACCCCATTCAATTATGTAATGTGAGTAACGTTAGATCAACGTGAATACTTTAGGGATTACAGCTTGACACAAAAAGGAAAACTATTATGGGATCAAATTCATATATTGAATTGGTATGCTAGGCAACTATGCTTGAGATATGATTATACTTGTTGCTCTAGGACGAAGGCTCCACACCTTCCCTTTTTATGCGAATTTAATGATAATAAAACCTTAGCTTCTTATGCTAATGGTATATATGATTACTATGATGTGGAACAAATAGAAGAATTTGTTGCTTTTATGGGTGCTTGTGAAATTGAATCTATGTTTAAAGAGTTTGAAGATTTTGATGATCCGGTTTATAGACCTGAAAATTTAGCTATCCTTAAATATTGCTATGAGAATTATGAATACAATCCCGATATTAATGCACTTATTGAGAAAGTCTCTGCTATCCAGGAATCTATGGAAGAAGAAGTTGATGAAACTATGAGCTCATTGGATGAAAAAGATGAGGAGGAGAGCGAAGAACAAAAGGAGGAAGAGCGGATTGATCACCTGTGCCCACCTTCTAATGAGAGTAACTCTTCAACTCATACATTGTTTAATTTCCCTTCATGCTTACCGAAGGATGAATGCTATGATAATTGCTATGATCCCGTTGATTCTTTTGAAATATCCCTTTTTGATGATGCTTGCTATGCTTGTGGCCAAGATGCCAATATGAATTATGCTTATGGAGATGAACTTGCTATAGTTCCTTATGTTAAACATGAAATTGTTGCTATTGCACCCACGCATGATAGTCCTATTAGCTTTTTGAATTCTCCCAACTACACTATATCGGAGAAGTTTGCCCTTATTAAGGATTATATTGATGGGTTGCCTTTTACCGTTACACATGATGATTTTGATGAATACAATATGCATGTGCTTGCTGCTCCTACTTGCAATTATTATGAGAGAGGAACTATATCTCCACCTCTCTATGCTTCCCACATGATAAAATTGCAAGAAATTGTTTATACTATGCACTGGCCTTTACTTTGTGTGCATGAATTGTTCTTTTATGACATGCCGATGCATAGTTAGAGAGTTAGACTTCGTTGTTGCATGATATATGTTACTTTGTGCTCACTACTAAATTACAAATCATTGTTAATTAAAATTGGCTTTGATATACCCTGGTATCCGGGTGGATTCATTACTTGAGCACTATATGCCTATCTTAATGGCTTTAAAGAAAGCTTTGCTTGGGAGACAACCCAGAAGTTTTAGAGAGTCATTTATTTCTGTTGAGTGCTTTCATATAATTTAAAAACAACAAAAATAAAGAGGGGAACCCAAAACTTTTTCAAAAAGGAAAGTGAAAATGAGAAAGACAAGCATTGTTGAAGTGGGAGAGCTCCTTGAACTTTGTTCATGCTCACGGCAATTTTGTGAATCTTGATTACAGAAACTTTTCAAAAATAATAATTATCCCCTTGTAAAATTGCATTGTATTATAAAAATAATGTGCTAAGGTTTGCCTTTAGGATGTTTACATTTGCTTGATGGTTTGTACGGTGCAGGACAGAATCTTCGGCTATAATGCGTGATTTTACATTTTTAGCTGGAACGTCAAATGGTTCTGATTCTTTTTGAAGTGTCTTTATATACAATTTTTTTATTTTTCCTAATTTTGGTAGAAATTTTCAAGTATCATAAGTATGGTGAATGTTCAGATTATTACAGGCTGTTCTGTTTTAGACAGATTCTATTTTTGATGCATAGTTTGCTTGTTTTGATGAAACTATCGAATTATATCAGTGGAATAAGCCATGGAAAAGTTATATTAAAGTAGATACATTGCAAAAACAAAATATGAATTGGTTTACAACAGTACTTAGAGTATTGATTTGCTTTATTATACTAACGGATCTTACCGAGTTTTTTGTCGAAGTTTTGTGTGGATGAAGTGTTCGATGATCGAGAAGGTCTCGATGTGAGAAGAAGGAAGAGAGGCAAGAGCTCAAGCTTGGGGATGCCCAAGGCACCCCAGGTAAATATTCAAGGATACTCAAGCGTCTAATCTTGGGGATGACCCGGAAGGCATCCCCTCTTTCTTCAACAAATATCAGTATATTTTCAGATTCGTTTCATTCATGTGACATGTGTAAATCTTGGAGCGTCTTTTATATTTAGTTTTCATTTTTTTATTTTATGCACCATACTGGTATGATATAGTCCTTGGTTGATTTATAGAATGTTCATTTCACTTCACTTATATCTTTTGAGTATGGCTTTATAGAATGCTTCATGTGCTTCACTTATATCATTTGAAGTTTGGATTGCCTGTTTCTCTTTACATAGAAAACCGCCATTTGTAGAATGCTCTTTTGCTTTACTTATATTTGTTAGAGCGTGGGCATACCTTTTGTAGAAAGAATTAAACTCTCTTGCTTCACTTATATCTATTTAGAGAGATGTCAGGAACTGGTCATTCACATGGTTAGTCATAAAATCCTACATAAAACTTGTAGATCACTGAATATGATATGTTTGATTCCTTGCAATAGTTTTGTGATATAAAGATGGTGATACTAGAGTCATCCTAGTGGGTAGTTGTGGATTAGTAGAAATACTTGTGTTGAGGTTTGTGATTCCCGTAGCATGCACGTATGGTGAACCATTATGTAACGAAGTCGGAGCATGATTTATTTATTGATTGTCTTCCTTATGAGTGGCGGTCGGAGACGAGCGATGGTCTTTTCCTACAAATCTATCCCCTAAGAGCATGCGCGTAGTACTTTGTTTCGATGACTAATAGATTTTTGCAATAAGTATGTGAGTTCTTTATGACTAATATTGAGTCCATGGATTGTACGCACTCTCACCCTTCCACCATTGCTAGCCTCTCTAGTACCACACAACTTTTGCCGGTACCATAAACCCACCATATACCTTCCTCAAAACAGCCACCATACCTACCTATCATGGCATTTCCATAGCCATTCCGAGATATATTGCCATGCAACTTCCATCATCATCATATACATGACTTGAGCATTCATTGTCATATTGCTTTACATGATCGTAAGATAGCTAGCATGATGTTTTCATGGCTTGTCCGGTTTTTAGATGTCATTGCTACGCTAGATCATTGCACATCCCGGTATGCCGTCGGAGGCATTCATATAGAGTCATATCTTTGTTCTAGTATCGAGTTATAATATTGAGTTATAAGTAAATAAAAGTGTGATGATCATCATTATTAGAGCATTGCCCCAGTGAGGAAAGGATGATGGAGACTATGATTCCCCCACAAGTCGGGATGAGACCCCGGACGAAAAAATAAAATAAAAAATAAAAAAATAAAAATATAAAAAAAAGAGAGAAAGGCCAAAAAAGAGAAGGCCAAAAAAATAAAATAAAAAAATAAAAAAATGAGAGAAAAAGAGAGAAGGGGCAATGTTACTATCCTTTTATCACACTTGTGCTTCAAAGTAGCACCATGTTCTTCATATAGAGAGTCTCTTGAGTTATCACTTTCATATACTAGTGGGAATTTTCATTATAGAACTTGGCTTGTATATTCCGATGATGGGCTTCCTCAAACGCCCGAGGTCTTCGTGAGCAAGAAAATTGGATGTACACCCACTTAGTTTTCAGTCTGAGCTTTCATACACTTATAGCTCTAAGTGCATCTGTTGCATGGCAATCCCTACTCACTCGCATTGATATCTATTGATGGGCATCTCCATAGCCCGTTGATACGCCTAGTTGATGTGAGACTATCTTCTCTTTTTTTTTCTCCACAACCACCATTGTATTCCACCTATAGTGCTATGTTCATGGCTCACGCTCATGTATTGCGTGAAAGTTGAAAAGGTTTGAGAACGTCAAAAGTATGAAACAATTGCTTGGCTTGTCATCGGGGTTGTGCATTATGTGAATATTTTGTGTGGTGAAGATGAAGCATAGCCAGACTATATGATTTTGTAGGGATAACTTTCTTTGGCCATGTTATTTTGAAAAGACATGATTGCTTTATTAGTAGGCTTGAAGCATTATTGTTTTTATGTCAAATGATAGACTATTGCTTTGAATAACTTGTATCTTAATATTCATGCCATGATTAGATATGTGATCAAGATTATGCTAGGTAGCATTCCACATCAAAAATTATCTTTTTTATCATTTACCCACTCGAGGACGAGCAGGAATTAAGCTTGGGGATGCTGATACGTCTCCGTCGTATCTATAATTTTTGATTGTTCCATGCCAATATTCTACAACTTTCATATACTTTTGGCAACTTTTTATACTATTTTTGGGACTAACATGTTGATCCAGTGCCCTATGCCAGTTCCTGTTTGTTGCATGTTTTTTGTTTCACAGAATATCCATATCAAACGGAGTCCAAACGGGATAAAAACTGACGGAGATTTTTTGGAATATATATGATTTTTGGGAAGAAAAATCCACGTGAGACGATTCCTGAGGGGGCCACGAGGCAGGGGGAGCGCCCCTGACCCTCGTGGCCACCCTGTAAGGCGGATGATGCCCTTCTTTTGCCGCAAGAAATCTAATATCCAGATAGAGACCGTGTTAAATTTCAGCCCAATCGGAGTTGCGGATCTCCGGGAATATATAAAACGGTGAAAGGGTAGAATCTGAGAACGCAGAAACAGAGAGAGACAGAGAGACAGATCCAATCTCGGAGGGGCTCTCGCCCCTCCCATACCATGGAGGCCAAGGACCAGAGGGGAAACCCTTCTCCCATCTAGGGAGGAGGTCAAGGAAGAAGAAGACGAAGGGCCCCCCTCTCCCCTTCTCTTCCGGTGGCACCGGAACGCCGCCGTGGCCATCATCATCACCGCAATCTTCACCAACAACTTCACCGCCATCATCACCAACTCTTCCCCCCTCTATGCACTGGTGTAACCTCTCTCTTACCCGCTGTAATCTCTACTTAAACATGGTGCTCAACGCTATATATTATTTCCCAATGATGTATGGCTATCCTATGATGTTTGAGTAGATCCGTTTTATCCTATGGGCTATTTGATGATCAAGATTGGTTTGAGTTGCATGTTTTATTATTGGTGTTGTCCTATGGTGCTCTCCGTGTCGCGTAAGCGTGAGGGATACCTGGTGTAGGGTGTTGCAATACGTTCATGATTCGCTTATAGTGGGTTGCGTGAGTGACTGAAACACAAACCCGAGTAAGTAGGTTGTTTACGTATGGGATAAAGAGGACTTGATACTTTAATGCTATGGTTGGGTTTTACCTTAATGATCTTTAGTAGTTGCGGATGCTTGCTAGAGTTCCAATCATAAGTGCATATGATCCAAGTAGAAAGTATGTTAGCTTATACCTCTCCCTCAAATAAAATTGCAATAGTGATTATCGGTCTAGTTATCGATTGCCTAGGGACAAATAACTTTCTCGTAACAAAACACTCTTTACTAAAACTAATTTAGTTGTGTCTTTATCTAAACAGCCCCCTAACTTTTATTTATGCGCTCTTTATTACCTTGCAAACACTACAAAAAAAGACACATCCGTGACATTTTTGGCTGAACGAATTTTTTTTCTGTCATACATATGACACTTCTATGACGATAATTGTGACAAAACCCGGTATCATCATAGATGTGGTGGGATCCTACTTCTATGACAAAAAATCATGACAGAAAATGGGCTTTTCGTCCTGGGCGGGCTGGAGACGCAGCTGCATGACATTCTTTGGGCCGTCCATGACGGAAAAAACCGTGGTAGAAGCAAGGGGGAGGAAAATTTCGGGGAGTTCCCGGTTACGGTGGGAGGTCGGGGGCCGAGCGATGCGCGTTTCTCTCGTACACGTACGTGCGTGTGTGCGAGGCGTTGGCTCTAACTGAACCCGAGCGAGGCGTTGGGCTCTAACTGAACCCGAGCGATTGCAGTGCAGGCTATGCGTTACTAAACCCGAGCGATCGATCGATGGCTGTTAACTGAACTCGATCGAGCGATTCCTTCGCTACTGCTGCTAACTGAAGCCGATCGATAGGATGAACAGTGAGCGTTGCGGGGGGGGGTGTGGATGAACAGTGAGCGGTGGCGTTGCCTCTGGATGAACATGACCCCGTGGTGTGTTGGAGGGCTGGATGAACAATAGACGATGGAGGGGTGGATGAACAGGACCCCGTGGTGTGGAGGGCTGGATGAATAGTAGACGGTGGAGGGTGGTTGAACAGGACCCCGTGGTGTGGAGGGCTGGATGAACAGTAGACGGTGGAGGGGTGCCCGTGGAGGGGTGGTTGAACAAGACCCCGTGGTGTGGAGGGCTGGATGAACAGTAGACGGTGAAGGGGTGGTTGAACAGTAGCCGGTGGAGTAGCGCACAGTGGAACAGGAGCCCGTGGAGGCTGGATGAACAGGAGCCCGTGGAGGCTGGAGGAGGTCGACGGTGGAGATGAACAGTATCCCGTGGAGTCCGGTTTTGTGGTACGCCACACCCCTCCCGATGAATAGGACCCCCGTTTCGACCATAGCACTCCAACACAAGTCCGTTTCGTCCGTTTTGCGGTACGCTACACCCCTCCCGATCAACAGGATCCCCGTTTCGACTGTAGGAGGTCCATTTCCTCCATTTTACGGTACGCCAGACCCCTCCCGATGAACAGGATCCCGTTTCGAACGTGGCCGATCGAACACAAGGCCGTTTCCTCCGTTCTGCGGTACGCCAGGCCTCGTTTCCATCACCTATTCCGTCCAAGCCCTCCCGATGAACACGACGCATTCCATTGCCTCCCCATGAACACGACGCATTTCGTTGCCTCCCCATGAACACGACGACAACGCTGTTTCTCCGTTCCGACCCAGCCATGTACACGAGCCCTGGTCGTACGTATGCGCGAGTAGGCGTTCGAGACCCCGCCCGTATGTACACATACGTGGACGTATTTTCTTTCTTGCACCCTGACCGCTGTACGTACGCGTAAATGCTACGTGCACGCCTCTACTACGACACGTGCGCGTCTCTACTACGACACGTGCACGCCTCTACATCGACCAGTATGTACGTACACGTTCGCGACCAGAATGACAACGCTACGTACGCTTCGACCAGGTGGGTCCCGACTGTCAGGCATTTCCTTGCCTGCGAAGATGTAGCTGGTGGGTCCCAGCAGTCAGGGGGCGAATCATTTTTTTGCCCGGACGCACTTCCTTGCGTGCGAAGATGTAGCTGGTGGGTCCCAGCAGTCAGGGGGAAACGTTTTTTTGCAAAATACGATGGCCTGTCCGGTGGGTCCCGCTGTCAGGTGGAGGAATAATTATTTTGCATGTAATAAGGAGGCACTTCCTTGCTGCGGCCGTGGACCCAGCTGTCAGCCTCTCCACGTACAGTCCACGTCCGATGGAAGTTGTTCCTTGACCACGTTGACCACGCCGCGCCGAGAGCACCAGGGCGGTGGACGACGACGAGGCCTAGGAAGGGGACGACGCGGAGCCGGGTAAGATGTGGCAGTGGATGCCCACGCGTAGTGGAGTACGAGGGTTCACTGGTTCGCTGTGGTGTGAGGCTGTCGTCGCCGCAGAATAACAGGGGGTGTGGGTGAGTAGAGGGATGGCCTGGCCAGCAGTGGGAGTAGTAGGGGGCGGTGAGACCTGCGCCGCATCGCAGCCGGCCACGGGAGGCAGGAGCACGAGACACGACCGGCGCTGGTTTGGGCGGCTGGAGCAAGAAGACTAGAGGTTGAAGAAGCACTACAGCCGTTGGATGGACATCGTACGGTCACTAGAGCTAGAATCGTGCATATTGACTAAGTTAACAAAGCCCTCCATCCCCGTCAACTTAGTAGGCCCACAAGTCAGCCTCCCACCAAGGTGGGTCCCAGCTAGCAGGGGGTATTCATTTTTTTGAGCGTAATAAGGAGGCACTTCCTTGCGTGCGAAGATATAGCTGATGGGTCCGAGCTGTCAGTGGCGGTAACATTTTTTTCGCGAAATACAGAGGCCCTTTCGGTGGGTCCCTGATGTCAGGTGGAGGAATCATTATTTTGCGCCTAATAAGGAGGCATTTCCTTGCGTGCGGCCGTGGACCCAGCTGTCGGCCTTTCCACGTATAGTCCACTTCAGATGCATGTCGATCGTTGACCACATTGAGCAGGCCGCGCCGAGAGCACCAGGGCGGTGGACGACGGCGAGGCCTAGGAAGGGAACGACACAGAGGCAGGGAAGACTCGCCAGTTGTTTCCCACGCGGAGGGGAGTACGACTGTACAAGGGTTTACTGGTTTGTCTGCCGTCGCCAGAGAATAACAGCAGGTGTGGGTGAGTAGAGGGATGGCTAGGCCGGCGATGGGAGTATGGTGGGGCAGTGAGGCTTGCGCGGCAGCAGAGCCGGCCGCGGGGAGGAGGGAGCAGACAGTCCCGCCGGCGCCTGTTTGAGCGGCTGGAGCAGGAAGAGCAGAGATTGAAGAAGCACGACGGCCGTTGGATGGCCATCCAACAGTCACTGCTTGTGCGTCAACCTTTTTTTAGGAAAGCCCCAAATCTGTGGAAAACATCATACAGTCCATCTGCCATTATTTCTAATGATTTATAGCCCATTTGCTAATTATTAAGGTTTTTTGGAGCCCATATTCTTTTTGTTAGCTTTACAGCCCATATTATGGCCACGGTTAAAAAATTATACGAAATTTTGCATATTTTGGTGCGGTCTGAACTGTTTTTAATCCTGAAATTTTGACTCACATTCAAACTGATTTTAAAAATAAATGTATATCAATATAAAATCCAACAAATTCTTCACGCATAAAAATTAATGTAATTTCAAATCTCGAAATGAAGAAAAGATATTTGAAACTAATTGCTGGTTTGATGTGTTTTAAAAATGTACAACCCATTTCTCATTACTGATGGGTCATTTTCTCGGCCAGTCGAATGAAAGCTCTCCTCGTCTTGAAAGATTTGCAGCCCAATAGGCCTGACAAAGAGACTTACTTGGCAAAACACAAAAAACTGGGCTGTGGCCGTGGACCCAGCTGTCAGCCTCTCCACGTACAGTACTCTTCCGATGGAATGTCGTTGACCATGTTGACCACGCCGCGCCGAGAGCACCATGGCGGTGGACGATGGCGAGGCCTAGGAAGGGGACGATGCGGAGCCGGGGAAGACGCGACAGTGGATGCCCATGCGGAGAGGAGTACGAGGGTTCACTGGTTCGGCTGCGGTGTGAGGCTGTCGTCGCCGCAGGGCCTGGCTAGCGGTGGGAGTAGTAGGGGGCGATGAGGCCTCATCGGCAGCACAGCCGGCCACTGGAGGCAGGAGCAGGCGGTCTCCCCGGCGCTGGTTTGGGCGGCTGGTGCAAGAAGAGCAGCGATTGAAGAAGCAGCAGGACCGTTTGATTCAAATGCAATGGTTACTGCTGCTAGAATCGTTTTTTGACTAAGTTGACAAGCTCTGCGTATGCGTCAACTTAGTAGGCCCACATGCAGCCTCTCAACCGGTGCGCCCCAGATGTCAGTGGGAGGAATCATTTTTTTCGCGTAATAAGGAGGCAGTTGATTGCGTGCGGCCAGGCCAGCGGAGGGAGTATGGTGGGCCGGGGAAGCCTGCGCGGCATCACAACGGGCCACAAGAGGAGGGAGCAGGCAGTCCCGCCAGCGCTAGTTTAGGCGGCTGGAGCAGGAAGATCAGAGATTGAAGAAGCGCGTCGGCCGTTGGATGGACATCCAACACTAACTGCTGGTAGAATCATGTGTTCACTGACAAAGCCTTGCGTAAACAAGCCAGCCTCGAAATCTGTGATGTGTACAGGCCATTTGCTATTATTTTTATAAATTTTACTCATTTTCTAATTCATATGGAATTTATTGCAGCCCATTTTCCATTTTTAGAACTGCTGGCCATTTTCTGATCAGTACCAGGGTCAAAAAATTAACTAAATATGTGGGAAATTTTGAAAATTCGCAAATTTTTGCTGGGGAATGAAATATTCTTAATCGAAAAATTAATAGCCATACTAAAACAAATTAAAAAATAAATTAGTACTATGTCATGTTAAATCCAATGAAATACGTATAAGATATCAGTGAAGAACATAACAAAAAAAGAAACGTATATCCCATTTGCTATAATTTTTTTGGAATTTTCAACCCCTTTTGATATTACTTTTAACAGATATTGACCATACTCTTAAGTCAGGCCGGAATGGATCCCTCCTCGTCTTGAAAGATTTGCAGTCCAGTAATTCGGAGAAAACAAATAGGCCTAACTTGGGTATTCTTCAAAAGAAATACTGGGCTACCTATTTCCCCAAAGAACTGGTGCATGAGCATTTAGCTTTATTTATTTATTTATTTATTTACTTATTTATGTTTAGGGGACCATGAGCATGTACCTGGGCCGGATTCATGTGAGAGCCTCCCTTCTAGTTAATTATGGGCTTCTTTATTGGGCCTTCATCAGTGGACTACATGTTATCAACAAGTGAAAAATGTGTTTCGAGTTTCAAAAAAAAATGTGTTCCGTACGATAAATAGTATGCGCTACGTACGGTACGGGGCACTAAAGGATTGAATCGTGCAACGACTTCCAAAACATTGTGTTTGTCGTTCTAACAACACATTTATTCAACCAACAGACGAAATATACTACTGATTGTACATTGAAAACAGCAGCAACAACAACAACAACCAGGGCTGGGGGTGCAACAGAAGCAGTAAGCAGGCCAGGAGAGTGAAGACGCAGCTCTTTTTCCAAACCAAACATCAGCCATCATTACAAAAGGGCTACCAAAAAAGAACAAGTGTATGCATCAAACTAAATAAAGATCCTACTACACCAAGTGTACGCATCTAACTAACTGGCTCAGTTAGACGTTACTATTTATTAAGCTGTGAAGATTGGCTGACGGCTTGAACCAGATGGGTGCCTGACGGGGGAAACTCTAGCCAGCAGGTCGAAGTCTGATACTTGCGACCCTCTCTCCTACTTTGGGCTGCAGAGCGTGGTGGCACATATCAAGGTATGGTGCATGCAGAGACGCATGGTACGCTGTGTACACACAGTTTTGCCTGATGAACGAAACCGCGCTGCCATCATGATCCTTGTCGTCGGTTATCTCCTGGTTAATCGGATAATTTAGTCCGACAAACAGAGAGCGTGTACCAAGGCTACTTACCAGCCTCCAGTCAAAAATTCCTGAAGGCCCAGAGAAGCTGGGATCCTGCTCAAAGACCTTGCAGTGACTGTGATTGTATTCCGCGAAACAACACGTCCGGTACGTGCGAACGATCATCAATATTTCACCGTCGTCTAATCGAGCCAGGAACCACCTGCAACTGCCATGCCGCTTTTCTTTGAAAGGTTCTAGGATTAGGAAGGGTAGGGACACCAGGCGGCCTACAACATCATATCAAGTTGGAGTCAAATAAAAAAGGGCTCTTGGTTTAGTCAATCTTAAGAACAACATGTTATGAGCATGAATATTTTTTCAGCAAATGTTGACAGTAATATAAGCAAGCCATCATGATATCATAGGAAAGTAACATACTGCTGTAACAGCCGTTTGTAGCGATGACTGGAGTAGGCCAGCAATACGTCCAGCCATAGAAGGAGTCGACAGCGTAAATGAAGCCCTTGTGTTCAATGGCATCAGAGAACCATGGAGGATGTATGATCCTGCGATGGACGTGCAGATTTATCCACTTACCGCAGTGACCTGTCAGATAGGCGAGACCGCGGTTGAAGAATGCAATTAGCCTGAAGTCTTTATAATTCACAGATCTTGTGGGCACTTGGCAGATTACAACCTTAAGCAAATCAAACTTGGTATCATGTTGGCTACTGTAAGATTTCGAGTATTCTAGGCCGCGGTGCCAAAGCAGTGCAGTGTTAATCGAAGGAAGGGGGATCAATCGCCGGGTGTAGACCTCCACGAGCATCCAGCTGCCGCGACCATCGACGAGCACCATCCAAGACGTGTTCATGCCGACCCAGTACATACCGTTAATGTAGTTGAGGCTGACGGGGATCGGATCGCAGTCAAGGGGGTTGATGCTCGCCACCCTACGATTGTTATGCTGCGTGACATGCCGTTTCTGAAGATCAGGCGGCATCAGCAAGTAAGGAGCTGGCTTAAAAAGCTCCGGCCTGAGGGCTTTGAGTAAACGGTACAGCCCCGACGAGCACGCGGCGAGCGGCATGGTACTGAGATTGTCCACATGCAAAACAATGAGCTTGATTACCTCTGTGTGGAGCGAATTCCAGCCACTCTTTCGGCAGACGCTGCTCGGTTCTGCCATTGTTAGTGCTTGGGTTTTGGACAAGGGGGGGAGGCGCCTTAGCGGGGATGGAAGATTGGACGAGATTATGTGCGGACAAAGATGGAGAAGCGAATATGTGCTGCGGGAAGTGGACAGGTGATGATGACTACAACACGCTGCTTGACTTACGAGACACATACCAGCAGCGTAGGGTCATGTCGATGCCAGACAACTTGCTTGAGTGATCACAGTACTGGTACTCCCTACAATGCTATGCCCTAACTTGCTTGAGTAGAGTAGTAGAGTAGGACTCTGCTCTACTACTAGCACCGGAGGAGTAGTATATTATAATCTAAAATAGTTACAAACTTCAATGCCCAAGCGTGGAACGACTATGAACCGTGCTCAAAGACCGTGTCTACGTGGTGTTTGGACATGGGCGACAACCTCAACGCCAACGGTGCAGCTCCCGTTGCACCTTATGTGTTTCTGTCCTTCCTGTTCGAAATCGTGGTAAAATTCATGTTTCTACTCTGTATCCTACTACTATGCTAGTCCACATGATTAGTTGCGAATGACGACTTCTTCCCTGACCTCGGCAACCTCATCCTTGACGACATGGGCGACAACGTCAACGCCGGCAACCAGTGAGATACAGGGTGTAGGAAGCGGTTTGGAAATTTGCATGCCTTTCCAACCAGTGAGATACTCCGTACAAAGTACGACAGAGAAATAACCACAGAGAAGGAAGCTAAAAGTAAACAATCAAACAAGCATTTTTTGCATTTTTTTTGCGTTGAATCGTTTCACAAGCTTGACTAGTGCTGTTTTTCTACTTTTACAAAAACTGCATCGTAATGTTAAAACATGCATTTGCACGTACATAAGTAATAGTAGTACTCCCTCCGTCTAGGTGTATAAGTCTTCCCTCCTTCTTGGTCACGGTGCACAACCGAAGATGACTTATTGACCTGGACAGAGGGAGTAGCACAATCTGCAAGCATATATCGAGAGAGACGTGTAGTGCGATAGTGGAAAAAAAAATTACTCGTATATGAGACCAGGTCTCACGGTTAGCAGGTGAGACCCGTCCTGATGGATGACACGTGGCTTTTAAGTGGGGGGTGGGGGATGCTTTGTGATTTGTGAATGTCATGTGTCATCCATCAGGATGGGTCTCGCGTGAGACCTGGTCTCATAGAATTTTTTTCCTGCGATAGTATATAGTAAAGGTTGTGCTATATGCACGTACTTGCAAAATGCGTACAAATACACAAGCTTTCCAAACTTTCCCTTTTACATACTTAATTAAGGACGCTAAAAATTCCTGAACATTCGGGATTTATCATTTGCGTCCCAAAACTAATGAGATCGTCTTATGAAACAAAAATTATACTCCTCCTAAAAGCCACAGCGCTCGCAGGAGCGCTTGCGGCGCGCCACGAGTGCCCTGGTGCGCGGCCGTTTCCCAGCGCGCCGACACAACGCATCTTCCTCAGCCTCGCAACTCGCGAGGTGCTGATTGGTGGCTTGCCGGCGGGCGAGCGCGATCTCACCGGTGTGGTGATCCGGCGCCAACAGGTACTCCTCCTCGTTGGAAGCGTGCACCCGGTCCACGTACCTCCAAGCGTAGATGAGGCGCTTGGGCCCGACTGCACTCAGGGCGTCGGCACGGGCGTCCTCCGCCACCCTCACGGCCCTCGCACGAGCCTTCTGCCAAAGAGCCGATTGCCTGACTCTCTCGGACGCGACATAGGCCTCCCAGGCAGCTTGTTCCGCGGTGCGCTTCTCTTCCTCGGCCTTCTTCTCCGCCTCTATTTTGGCGCACTCTGCTGGAGGCAAAGCCTCCCACAAGGCGACATCCATTTCTTTCCAAAGCTCCTCAAGGCCGGGGGGCTCGGCGGGCGGCGCGGCGTTCTCCTCGTAGCGGGGAGGCGACGCGTCCTCCGGTGCGCATGCTGGCGAGATTGGGAATGCCGACGCGTCCACCTCGACGCGTCACAGCGAGGAGTGGAACGCTGACGTGTCCTCCTCGACTAGTGGTGGCGAGGAACGAAACGGCGACACGTCACGTAGCGGCGAGGAGCGGAACACCGACGCGTCCTCCTCGACTAGTGGCGGCGAGGAACGGAATGACGACGCGTGACCGTCCGCGCGGTGCAGCGAGGGGCTCCTAGGGCTTGGGAGGGGCGATGCCATGGTGGTCGACGTGAGAGGGAGGGGGAGGAGATAGCGATGAACGTGAACGTGAGGGGGAGGAGATAACGATGTCGTGGGAGGCGCAGTATTTATAGCGAGCAATGGCACACCTACGTAAGATATGGACTGAGCTGCACTGACTTAACTGCCGGTCCAGTTGCGTCACTGGCATATGGGCCAGACCTCTGTTGGGCCCATATGTCAGTGACCGAATGCACCTGCAGTTAAGTAACAACTACGTGGGCATATTTGTTGGAGTAAATTACGGGGGAGCGAAGGGGTGGAAATATTGCTGGTCACAATGGATTGGACGAGCGTGGGGGGAGGAGAGTCATGCATGCAGATTTTTTTCACACGGGGTAGAGTGGTGGGACCGCCGGAGGGAGAAGGAGAGTTTGGCAGGCATATTGTTTTCACACATGGAGAGGAAATTTTTTGGAGATGAACGGGCTTCCTGCAGGTATGGGGAACCGTGCATAATAAGTCATCTTGCATGCCGGGTATAGTCTCAAGTCATTAAAAACAAACACGCCCCACACATGTTCATATTTCAAGGTGCACTAAATTATTGCATGCGATGGTTAAGGCTGGCCATAATGATGGTATCTTAGCTGGTATCATGCACACGGGAATAGCAAACATGCTGATGTGGCAAAGAATTAAAGAAGAGAGGGGGGTTAGAGTAACTAGAGTTCATGCATGCATTGGTAAACACATTTTTTTGTGGAGAACGACAGCACTAGTTGAGTACTTTTGCAGACTTCAAAAACTATTCCACAACGTGTCAACATTCACAATGTGAAATCAATATTTTTACACTCATTATAATCAGTACTCCCTCCGTCTAGGTGAGCAAGTCATCTTAGATTGTGCACTGTGACCAAGGAGGAGGGGAAAACGAGAGATCTTAATGTTTATTTGCTAATTAATAGCATTGCATGCAATGAACTAACCACTGCATGTCGTGTTTGGTAGTCTCAAGTCATTAAAAGCATGCACACCCACATCTCCTATTGGTTGATATGTCAAGAAACAAGAAACGAGGTAGAAGTTAATGCACCGCGCCTAAGTGTTTTGGGAGTATTGTAGGTATTGATATTTTTAGTATAAATTTGGTCATGGGATTTCATTGATGCATGTCAAAGCATTGACAGGTCTGCTATGCGTGACCTGAAGATGAAAGCGTTGAGCATCTCGAAGTTGATCAACAATCTTCAATTGTCAAAGATTAGCCGTTCGGCCAATAAGGTGGCACACTTAATCGCTAAGTATATCTTTGACAATAGATTAGATGGTATTCTTGTAAATAACGTACCGCCCTGTGTGGTGAATATTGTATCGAATGAGTGTACTGGTGTGGCTGGTTAATTAATATAAGGTGGTGTTCAAAAAAAGTATAAATTTGGTCAAACACTTTGCAAATGGTTGACGGGAGTAAAAAGGACCAGAGGGAGTATCATGCATGCGAAGTAGGCAAAAAAATTGCTTGTCTAAAAAAAGGGCAAAAAAATTGCTCATTTATAGCCGGTCGAAGTCTCAAAGGGCGCGACCGCGCGAGGGAGGCGAAGGTCGTGGGAGGCGCAACGTTTGACGGAATTAAGTGAAGTTACATCCACGCGCCAGCATGGCGTGTGAACAGGCAGAAGCTATACCGTCAGGCCTATGATATGGGTCTAGTAGACATGACATCTAGTGGGTCCCGCATAGTTCTCGAGAACTCTTTGGGGGCTTGCAGCCGTTTATCCACCGGGCAAGCCAGCAACCCCACGCCGTTCGCACGCCCTACTCGTCCCCGTCTTCTACCTTACAACAGTTCGCTCCTAGTCGTCCCGTCCTTTCACATTAGTTCGCTCCTAGTTTTTTTTGCGGGGTACAACAGTTCAACTTCTCCTAACCCTCCTCCAAAATCCATGGCCTCCCAAATCTTCATGGTCGCCGCTGAGTACCAGGTTAGAGCCATCACCGGCGATCAGTTCATCGTCATCTACACACGTGGATCCGAGACGGTGAAAGCATGGCTTGCTCGCTTCCTATGCATGTTCAACATTTCAACGGATGAGTGGGTCGCTGGGCTAGATGTTGAGTACACCACAGTCCTGGGACGAGAGAAGGATCTAAAGGACGAAGAGAGGAAGAAGCCTGCCGTGATCCAGGTTTGCGTACATAACGTTTGCTTGATCTACCACATATGCCATGCCGACGTTGAGTGCCAGGATTTTAAGAACTTCCTCAAGGACAAAGGAGTGAAATTCGTTACTGTAGGCTTTTAGAACAATAGTGACGTCTTGCGTCGGATCGGTCTTGTTGTAGGCCAGCCCTTCGATCTCCAGAAGGCAAGCCTGGTGTCCTCCTCTCAACCTTCAATGCTGACCCTGGCAGCAGCCATGATTGATCCTTCGTACGCTAAACTGAAGAAACCTCATCACGAGTTTCATCATGCATGGGATTCGAAGACATTAGATGAAGATCACATCCTGTACGCAGCAATGGATGCCTACCTTTGTTTAAATATCTACAAGGGTTGGATAAAGAAGCAGAGCCCAGTGTCCGGTTCAAGCAAAGAAGCGTCGGCGAAGAGGAAGAGGAAGAGGGACGAGGACGAAGTCGAGGACGTGGACTCGGACTCCAAGTAGGTGGCAGTGCCATCGCTCATGCTGGTTCTACTACAGTGTCAAGTGGACTAGTTGCTTATTAGTTTATTTTCAAGGGTGTGTTGTGCTGAGGCCCCAGCGGAACTATGGGCTATTTGGATTGTGACTATCTTTGCCATATGTTGCCACATGATTTTTGCCACATTTGTCACACTTGCCTTACTTGAGTTGCTCAAATTGTTAGCCATACTTTGGCTTGCCTAAGGGAATCTTGCCACACTTTTTGTGTCTATGACATGTGGGGTTCACTGCTCATAAAAAATTCCTTGTCTCAAGTGTAGCTAGAACCAAACACCTACCTAACTTGGTCGAACTTGCCTAAGGTTAGGTGTGGCAAAGTGTGGCAATGTGTGGCTAGGAACCAAACAGCCCCTATGTTTATGTTCTTTCTTGTTATTTGAACTCTTTAGTACGTATAGTAGTACTAGTACTATGTCTTACTACTGTTCTTCTTGCAGTTGGTACTACTGCTCGTATCTTCGTGTTCTTACTGTACTTAATACGTTCGTACTAGTAGTATAATTTGGGTCAGTCGATTTGTGAAAAAAGTTCGACGGAGCGAAGGAAGAAGACGGCAGAAGAGGTGGAAGAATCCCTTCTAGCCATCCATGTTGCATCAAACGGCTCACATGAGTCGACTGACCCAAATTGCTCCTTCAGATTGCAGGATCCACGTGGCATTCAAGGTCTCGAAGGTAGATTCCGCGTCCGCACCCGGTTTGCGGGCTCGACGCGCGCACGACCGGCTTCCGCCGTGACAGCCACCGTGCGCGCCTCCTCTGCGCGGGCGGAGACGACAATGACACGCTAGTTCCTCCTCGCCGGTGTGCTGGAGCACGCGCTCGTCCTCCTCTTCGTACGCTGCGTGCATAGACACGGCTCCACCAGCTGCTCGCGTGCTTGGCAGTGCGACGGCATCACGAGGAGGGACTGCAGACGACATGAGCGGGCGAGCCTTCGGCTTCATGGCATAGGGATGGTGGCGACACGGCGGTGATGGGCGAGAAATTGTTGGCCGGAGCAGGCGGGCACCGGCATGCACAACGGCGGCGGCGGCATATTCATGAGTGCGCGTGTGGGAGCTTACTTTAGTTTTATATATAAGGTTGGTCAAACTTAAAAGAAAACTGTACTAGTACACTTAAACATTAGACTTAGGCAGCGCTTTTATTAGTTACTAGCTTATGTTCTTGCCCATTGTGAACAACCTTAGTACCACGACCACGATACAGAATCCTGTGCAAGCGCGTGAACCGCGGCCGCGCGGTCGATCGAACGGTGCGTCACCGTGTCGCGCTCGAAGGACATCCACCGAACCTTTTTGTGTGTGTGAAAACAATCCTCGAATACTACTCAACTTTTTTTTTTCATGTGAAAGTTCTTGAAGCTGCAATATTTCCATATATTTGAATTTAGCTCCAGTTCGTGTTTATTTGGATTTGGACATTTTAGGTGCGCCCTAGTTTTTTTAATACTTGAAAGCACAAGTGCTCCGTGGGTGGTTTTGGTAATTAATGTCAACATATCTCTTGTTGGACTAACACTTTTACCTAGTATGTTTCAGATAAGTTCAACAATGGAGTGGCATGGACTAGAGGATGTGGAACCCTTTCAAGATGCTAATGACAAAGGATTGGCTCAAGCTTCAAGATCAAGACTCTACATTTTCTATTTTAGTGATCCAAGATCACATTGAGTCTATAGGAAAAGCCAATACTATCAAGAGGGGATGAGGTGTTGCTTAATGGCTTGCTTGCTCAAAGTGCTTAGTGATATGCTCCAAAACCCTCAACTACCTTCTCACATCCACATATGACCAAAACCAAAAGTCAAACTCGGCCCCGTCGATTCTATCTATCCGGCGCCACCGAGTTTCAAATGTCATAGCCACTGCCACAAACCCTAGCAAATCGGTTTCACCGATAGGGATCTCGGTCTCACCGAGATGGGATTGTAATCTCTCTGTGTATGTACATTACCAAAATCGGTCTCACTGAGTTTGAGCAATCGGTACTACCGAGATTACAATGCAAACCCTCTGGTTAGCTTATTACCAAAATCGGTCCCACCGAGTTTGTGTAATCGGTCTCACCGAGTTTGCCTGACCAACTCTCTGGTTAGCTTATTACCAAAATCGGTCCCACCGAGTTTGTGTAATCGGTCACACCAAGATTACGTTATGCCCTAACCCTAACCATATCGGTCCTACCGAGTTGCATCTCAGTCCCACCGAAAATCCTAACGGTCACTAGGTTTGCTGAATCGGTCCGACCGAGTTTAACCATTCGGTCCCACCGAGTTTGGCAAATTGTGTGTAACGGTTAGATTTTGTGTGGAGGCTACATATACCCCTCCACCCACTCTTCATTCGATAGGAAAGCCATCAGAACATACCTACACTTCCAATACACATTTTCTGAGAGAGAACCACCTACACTTATGTTGAGGTCAAGATATTCCATTCGAACCATATGAATCTTGATCTCTAGCCTTCCCCAAGTTGCTTTCCACTCAAATCTTCTTTTTACCAAATCCAAATCCTGTGAGAGAGAGTTGAGTGTTGGGGAGACTATCATTTGAAGCACAAGAGCAAGGACTTCATCATCAACACACCATTTGTTACTTCTTGGAGAGTGCTGTCTCCTAGATTGGCTAGGTGTCACTTGGGAGCCTCCAACAAGATTGTGGAGTTGAACCAAGGAGTTTGTAAGGGCAAGGAGATCGCCTACTTCGTGAAGATCTACCGCTAGTGAGGCAAGTCCTTCGTGGGTGACGACCGTGATGGAATAGACAAGGTTGCTTCTTCGTGGACCCTTCATGGGTGGAGCCCTTCGTGGACTCGCGCAACCGTTACCCTCCGTGGGTTGAAGTCTCCATCAACATGGATGTACGATAGCACCACCTATCGGAACCACGACAAAAACATCCGTGTCTCCGATTGTGTTTGAATTCTCCAGACCCTTCTCTTTACATTCTTGCAAGTTGCATGCTTTACTTTCCGCTGCTCATATACTCATTGCATGCTTGCTTGATATGTATTGTGTTTGTTAAACTTGTGCTTAAACTCCACTTAAACTTAAGAATATTAAAAACTACAACTTTTGGCACTTAGTGTCTAATCACCCCCTCTAGACACCTCTTCTCGATCCTTTCAATTGGTATCAGAGCTTTGGTCTCCATTGCCTTGGTTTAAACACCATTGGAGGAAGATGGATGTGTCTACTTTGGGGAGTCCTAGACATAGAGTGCCTATTCTTGATGGAGAGTATTTTCATGAGTGGAAAAATGAAATGCTTGAGATTTTCAATGAATATCATTTGAACAAGTACATTACTAGCCCTTGTTTACCTCATGTTGATCCTTTGCACCCTACCCTAGATGAAGATATTGACATGATTCGCAATCTTAGAACTGTTGAGCTCATCATTAGAGGCTTGCCTAGAAACTTGATTAAATGTTTGCCTACTCTCAAGTGTGCCTACAACATATGGAGATTTCTTGAGGAACGATTTCCATATTATTCCTTGAAAAATTTAGACGAAATTCTCCATAAGTCTATTGCCTTGAGTAAGATGAACTCTAGTGATCCTAGCTTTGGTGATTGTCTATTTGAGCTTACCAATCTCATGCGTGCTAAAGGAAATGTTGGAATCATTAGCGATATCATATCCAAAGCTATTAGAATTCATAAAGGTAACCATTGTGATGATCATTTATCTAATGAATTACCCTCTCTAGGAATTGATCAATCACAAGATGATGTTGAACATGGATACTATGATGAAGATAATGATAGTGACTATGATCTTGATGATGCAATGAGGCATTTTGGTCTTATGGCAAATCTTCGCGGCTACATGGCTGGAGGAAAGGAATGGGTCCTTGATAGTGGATGTACTGATCATATGACCGGAGATAAAGATATGTTCCGTGTGCTTGCTGAAAACGACGGCCCTTGAAAATATGTCACTTTTGGTGATAATTCAAAGGGTAAGGTGGTTGGCCTTGGTAAGGTGGCCATCTCACATGATAGCTCCATACAAAATGTCATGCTCGTTGAATCCCTTGGATACAACTTACTTTCAGTTTCTAGACTTGCGGATTTCGGTTTCAATGTCTTATTCACTAAAGTAGATTGCCAAGTGTTTCGTAGAGACAATCATAAAATGGTCTTTACCGGTATACATAGAGGAGATCTTTACATTGTTGATTTCACTAAAAGGGCTCAACCTAGAACTTGCTTAATTACCAAATCTTCTAAAGGCTGGTTGTGGCATAGAAGACTAGGTCATGTTGGTATGTGAAATCTTGATAAGCTTATTAAAGGTGATCATATCCTTGGAATAAAAGATGTCATATTTGACAAGGATAGACTTTGTAGTGCTTGTCAAGCAGGGAAACAAGTTGGAGGAAGTCACCACGCGAATAACATCATGACTACAAGAAGACCACTCGAGCTACTTCACATGGATCTCTTTGGTCCAAATGCCTACAAGAGTCTCGGTGGTAACTCATTTGGTCTAGTCATATTTGATGATTTTCAAGATTTACGTGGGTGTTCTTTCTTGATGACAAATCGTAGGTCCAAAAGATCTTCAAAAACTTCACTAGGAAGGCCCAAAATCAGTTTGACATGAAGATCAAGAAGGTTCGGAGCGACAACGGAACGGAGTTCAAGAATGCAAATGTGGACACCTTTCTTGACGAAGAAGGGATTTCACACGAGTTCTCGACTACATACACACCTCAACAAAATGGAGTTGTTGAAAGGAAGAACCAGACTCTTATCGAGATGGCAAGAACGATGCTTGATGAGTACAAAACGCCAAAGCACTTTTGGGCGGAAGCGGTTGAGACAGCTTGTCATGTAACAAATCGCTTGTATCTTCACAAGCTACTCGGCAAGACGGCATACGAGCTCCTCACCGGTAACAAACCCCAAGTTGGATACTTTCAAGTATTCGGCTCAAAGTGCTACATTCTTGATAAGCATCGTCGTTCTAAATTTGCTCCTAAATCTCATGAAGTTTTCCTACTTGGTTATGGCTCAAACTCTCACACTTACCGTGTCTACAACAATTTCACCCGAAAGGTTGAAGAGACGGTAGATGTGAAGTTTGATGAATCTAACGGCTCACAAGTAGAGCAATTGCCAATTGATGTAGGAGACAAAGACCCTTCGAAAGCAATTCAAGACTTGTCCATTGGCAAGATTCGTCCAACGGAAGTGAAGGAGAGTACCTCGTCCGTCCAAGTGGAAGCTTCTACCTCACGACAAGGTGAACCAAGAGTTGATATAGAAGCATCCACAAGTGGGACACGCCAAGATGAAGAAAACAAGGAAGCGCACCAAGATGAACATCAACAACCTCCTTCTCCACCACGACAAGAGAACGACAACGTCAACAATGAAGAAGGCCAAGGAGAAGCACAAGATGAAGAGGATGTTCCACCCCGACCCAAGCAAAAGCTTTCATGAGTTCGAGCAAGAATTGCTAAGGATCATCCCGTCGAGCAAATCTACAATGATATCCAAACCGGGAGAATCACTCGCTCTAAAACTCGTTTAGCTAACTTTTGTGAACATTACTCATTCATCTCTAGCATTGAACCTATGAAGGTTGAAGAAGCATTGGAGGATCCGGACTAGATAAATGCTATGCATGAAGAGCTACACAACTTTGATAGAAATCAAGTGTGGACATTGCTCGAGAAGCCCGACAACAACCACAACATCATTGGTACCAAATGGGTATTTTGCAACAAGCAAGATGAAGATGGACAAGTGGTTCGCAACAAAGCACGTCTCGTCGCCCAAGGCTACACACAAGTTGAAGGTATGGACTATGGTGAGACATATGCTCCCGTTGCTAGACTTGAGTCCATTCGCATCTTACTTGCTTATGTTAATCACCATGATATCACCTTGTACCAAATGGACATTAAAAGTGCTTTTCTAAATGGCAAAATCAAGGAGGAAGTTTATGTTAAGCAACCTCCTGGCTTCGTCAATCCTAAGAAACCTAATCATGTTTACAAACTTCACAAAGCCCTTTATGGTCTTAAACAAGCTCCTAGAGCATGGTATAAATGCTTGACCAAGTTCCTTATTGAAAAAGGCTTTGAAATTGGTAAAATTGATTCTACTCTTTTTACTAAAAGGGTTAATGGAGAACTATTTGTGTGCCAAATTTATGTTGATGATATCATATTTGGTTCAACTAACCCTCATTTTAGTGAGAAGTTTGGAAAGCTAATGTCGGAGAAGTTTGAGATGTCTATGATGAGTGAACTCAAATTCTTTCTCGGTTTGCAAATCAAGCAAACTAAGGAAGGTACCTTTGTCTCTCAAACGAAGTACACCAAGGACTTATTCAAGAAGTTCAATATGCAAGAATGCAAAGGTATGACTACACCCATGCCTACTAGTGGACATCTTGATTTGACCAAATATGGTGAACCGGTTGATCAAAAGGTTTATCGCTCTATGATTGGTTCATTGTTATATCTATGTGCCTCTCGTCCCGATATTATGCTAAGTGTGTGCATGTGTGCACGATATCAAGCTGCTCCTAAAGAGTGTCATCTTAAGGCTGTGAAAAGGATAGTGAGATACCTAATCCATACACCAAATTTTGGCATTTGGTATCCTAAGAGGACCTCTTTTGATCTTGTTGGCTACTCCGATTCGGACTATGCCAAAGAAAAGGTTGATAGAAAATCCACTTCGGGTACTTGTCAATTCCTTAGTAGATCTCTTGTATCTTGGTCTTCCAAGAAACAAAACTCGGTATCCTTATCCGCCGCCGAAGTGGAATACATTGCCGCTGGTTCATGTTGTGCTCAATTACTTTGGATGACCCAAACTCTTAAAGATTATGGGATATATGTGAAACATGTTCCATTGCTATGTGACAATGAAAGTGCTATTAAGATTTCTCACAATCCCATGCAACATTCTCAAACTAAGCATATTGAAGTTCGTCATCATTTCATTCAAGATCATGTTGCAAAAGGGGACATTAACCTTAAGCATGTTCGCACCGATAAGCAATTGGCAGATATATTCACTAAACCACTTGATGAGAAAGTGTTTTGCAGGTTGAGAGGTGAATTGAACATCATTGATGCTTCAAACTTGGAGTAGGAACTCCATTTGATACATGCGGGGCATGAGCCTATGACTAATCCTCGATATTTCTCTTATGATGCTATTCATATGTCTTGAATATATTTGTACCTTGCATGTTATCTAACCCATGTAGGTACTTGGTTGAATCTAAATCTATGAGATTGCAACTCACTCACATCTTGAGCAATCTCTACATCACCAAGTCTCTACACAATGGTGGTTGAAGACAAGGAAGCACGAAACCATTCAAACATATCCTTTGGCAAATTCTATGTTGAGTCTCATGATTGTCATTTTGGATACACAAGTGCTCTTCCTTGCAAAGCTAACCCATGTAGGTAGATGAACTCAAACTCCAAGTGGTGCTCCCAACCCTTGATGAACTACATCAACCTTGAGCAACCCGCACAAGTTCAACCACATGAGCAAGATCAACACCACCACCCAAGGTATGTTATTCCATCTTAGAGAAGCTTTACTCCAAGTCATGAGTCAAAGCAACTCGACAAGATGTGAATACATCAAAAGGCTTAAACAAAAAATGGTAACCCCATTTTGAACTTAAACGATGAGTATGACCTATGATCAAGTGCTCTCACTTGACTCCTAAGTCAATATACTCTAACATAGGTGACTTTGTCGCCGACCATCTCTAGATGAAGTTCTCGTGTGTCTCTTCGTGCTTTTGTCTCTTGCATATTTGTTTCCCCTTTCAAAAAAAAACTTCATCTAGAACTTTTAGTTTCTTTTCTTTCCTTTTTTGTTCTGCATTTTTTGCATCCAATTCATTGCAAATCTTTCAGTAAATTCCTTGCATATCCTTGTGAGATTTTACTTGTCTAGTGAGCTGAGGTGACAAGTGGTTTCACTCTAATGAACTCGGTCACACCGGTTTGTTCTCTTCGGCCCAACCGAAATCTTTTGGTGCAACCAAAGCACACAACTCGGAGTCACCGATTCCACCATAGGAAAACCAACTTGCCACTTATTCCTGATTTCTGTTTGCTCCAGCTCCACTCAATGATTCTTGTCCTCTACCAGCATCATATTAGACATGCTGCTTTGCTCTGTGACTCGAGGACCAACCCATTTGTATCACATGTCCATAAGAGCCCTTCTTTGAAATTGATGTCAAAGGGAGAGAGAGAGATCACATCAAAGCTTAATCCTTCCTATAGGGGGAGAAAGAGAGAATACTCAGGGGGAGAGAGTTTCTCAACTAGGAGAAAGTAATATCATCAAAGACCCTAGATGCTTGGTGTTCAAGAGGAGAGATGTCACATGTCTTTAAGAGGGGAAAGACATGTTTGGTTGCTTGCTTTAGCTCAAGCTCTGTTGTTTCCTTTTTTGTTGCTCTGATTTTCTGTTCCCTATCTTCTCCCAATATCCCATGCAGATTCAGGGGGAGCAAGACATCTAAGGGAAGGAAATCTCTGATTTTATTGCATATCTTTACCTTTGGGGACATGTCTATATCCAATGTGGTACTTAGTACTCACTCTACATGTCATCCTAGTCTTGGTTCTCTTGTGGTTTCTCTTGCTTGCTCTGGTCAGTAGGTGTATCTGTGTTAATTTACCTTGTTTGCGCAGGTTCATCCCATCCTAAGCCAACTCAAGACCACAAGGTAAGTATATGCATCACAGTCATGCGAATGAGAAATTCTTGCTGATGTACATACTGTTTGCAAGAAGGACTCATGAGCATGAATGTACATTTCTCACATTCACATCATTTGCTCTGATGCATATAGCCAAGATACATGTAACACATTTCTTACTCTATCATGTTTACGCATTCACATGCTCCTACATTCAATATTCACATGATTGCATACATGTAGGGGGAGCCTACGCATGTTACATGTCTTTCCAAAGCTTTACTTGCTATTCTCTATATCTTTATCTAAAGCTTTGATGTATGTTGTCATCAATTACCAAAAAGGGGGAGATTGAAAGCACAAGTGCTCCCTGGGTGGTTTTGGTAATTAATGTCAACATATCTCTTGTTGGACTAACACTTTTACCTAGTATGTTTCAGATAAGTTCAACAATGGAGTGGCATGGACTAGAGGATGTGGAACCCTTTCAAGATGCTAAGGACAAAGGATTGGCTCAAGCTTCAAGATTAAGACTCTACATTTTCTATTTTAGTGATCCAAGATCACATTGAGTCTATAGGAAAAGCCAATACTATCAAGAGGGGATGAGGTGTTGCTTAATGGCTTGCTTGCTCAAAGTGCTTAGTGATATGCTCCAAAACCCTCAACTACCTTCCCACATCCACATATGACCTAAACCAAAAGTCAAACTCGGCCCCACCGATTCTATCTATCCGGCGCCACCGAGTTTCAAATGTCATAGCCACTGCCAAAAACCCTAGCAAATAGGTTTCACCGATAGGGATCTCGGTCTCACCGAGATGGGATTGTAATCTCTCTATGTATGTCCATTACCAAAATCGGTCTCACCGAGTTTGAGCAATCGGTACTACCGAGATTACAATGCAAACCCTCTGGTTAGCTTATTACCAAAATCGGTCCCACCGAGTTTGTGTAATCGGTCTCACCGAGTTTGCTTGACCAACTCTCTGGTTAGCTTATTACCAAAATCGGTCCACCGAGTTTGTGTAATCGGTCACACCAAGATTACGTTATGCCCTAACCCTAACCATATCGGTCCTACCGAGTTGCATCTCAGTCCCACCGAAAATCCTAACGGTCACTAGGTTTGCTGAATCGGTCCGACTGAGTTTAACCATTCGGTCCCACCGAGTTTGGCAAATTGTGTGTAATGGTTAGATTTTGTGTGGAGGCTACATATACCCCTCCACCCACTCTTCATTCGATAGGGGAGCCATCAGAACATACCTACACTTCCAATACACATTTTCTGAGAGAGAACCACCTACACTTGTGTTGAGGTCAAGATATTCCATTCCAACCATATGAATCTTGATCTCTAGCCTTCCCCAAGTTGCTTTCCACTCAAATCTTCTTTCCACCAAATCCAAATCCTGTGAGAGAGAGTTGAGTGTTGGGGAGACTATCATTTGAAGCACAAGAGCAAGGACTTCATCATCAACACACCATTTGTTACTTCTTGGAGAGTGGTGTCTCCTAGATTGGCTAGGTGTCAATTGGGAGCCTCCAACAAGATTGTGGAGTTGAACCAAGGAGTTTGTAAGGGCAAGGAGATCGCCTACTTCGTGAAGATCTACCGCTAGTGAGGCAAGTCCTTCGTGGGCGACGGCCGTGATGGAATAGACAAGGTTGCTTCTTCGTGGACCCTTCGTGGGTGGAGCCCTCCGTGGACTCGCGCAACCGTTACCCTCCATGGGTTGAAGTCTCCATCAACGTGGATGTACGATAACACCACCTATCGGAACCATGACAAAAGCATCCGTGTCTCCAATTGCGTTTGAATTCTCCAAACCCTTCTCTTTACATTCTTGCAAGTTGCATGCTTTACTTTTCGCTGCTCATATACTCATTGCATGCTTGCTTGATATGTATTGTGTTTGTTAAACTTGTGCTTAAACTCCACTTAAACTTAAGAATATTAAAAACTGTAACTTTTGGCACTTAGTGTCTAATCACCCCCCTCTAGACACCTCTTCTCGATCCTTTCAATACTGATTTTGTGTGTGTGACTGAGAGAGAACGTGTGTATGTGTCCATATGTGTGTTGTGGCGGAAGGGCAATGTGGAGACGGTGTGCATGTGATACAGACATAGAGAGGTGTGAATGTGCAAATGATCGTGCATGAGTGAGACATAGACAGATGCCGATATGTTGTGTATACATGAGAGAACGGTATTCTAGTTTACTTGTGTGTGTGTGAGAGAGAGAGAGAGGGAGAGAGAGAGACATAGAGAGGAGCATCTGTAACACAACAACCATCTCTCTCGATTCGTCCGTCCCTCGCACGGTCGCATGCAACACATGCATCAACGTGCACATTTTGACACCCTCACCCGGCCCCTGCCCACCTCAAGGCCCACACAATCTCTTCGTGAATACCCATTTCTCTCCTTAGGTTTGTTTTCTCTCAATATTTGACACACACACACATGCACACACACACATACACACAGAGAGACACACGCAACACTCCCTCGAGCACACAATTCATCCCCATCCAAGGTTATACGGCGACCACTCTCGCTTGTACTTCTTTGCACCCCAACATGCACAACACCTCTGTCTTCAAAGAGGGCAACGAGTATATCGAAGACGGCGACCACACCACGCTAGAGATGCGGGGTCATTTGAAAGCAGGGTGATGTGACGACGGCTGACTGACTCCTCCCCCCACTCTCTCTCTCTTGCACAAAATTACCAATCCCTCTCTCCCCCGCACAAAATTTTCAATCCCTCAACCCACGAGATCCTTCCCCTCTCGTCCATGTTTTTCCTACTCTCTCATCAAACATGTTGTCTCTTCTCCTTCCACGTATACAGAATCTAGATGCACACGCATCTCATGTATATTACATGTATGCATCTTTCTCACTGACCTAACTTCTTCCTCTCTCTTTCTCTCTCTCTCTCTCTCTCTCTCTCTCTCTCTCTCTCTCTCTCTCTCTGTCTCGTTAGGTTTGTCTCCTACTCTCTCGTCCACATACATACAATCTTTCCCGCCCTATCTGCTCCATCTTCAAAAGCTCTCTCTGCACGTTTCATTCACACATTGGGATATGTCAAAATGTTGCTTTTATAATGGCCGATGTAGAGTTATGGTTGTTCTTGTTGCATCCTACAAAGTAATAACTATGAAATGCATTTAGATTCTCATTTGACTGGGATTATGTGAGTTTGAGCATGTTGTGAAGTACTATAGACCTTGTATACATCTTGGGATTCGACAATGATTGTAACTATTGAATGTTATAGACCATTACATTCGAAGTCAATAGCCTAATATATTTATTTCACAATTTCAACAAATGATTAGTTCACTACAAACTAAGAAAACAAATGTGTACTCCCTCCGTTTTTATTTAAGTCCGCGTATTAGCATTGGTCAAAGTCAAGTTTTGTAAACTCTCAGAAAGCTTATAACAAAAATATTAACATATACAATAAAAAATAAATACCATTAGATTCATTATTGAATGTACTTTCACATCATACATATTTGTTATGGTAAATATTTATATTTTTCTATAAACTTGGTCAAACTTTAGGAAGTTTGACTTTGGTCAAACCTAATATGCAGAGTTTACTACTACTACTTGCTAGTTGCTTAGCCGAATCACTCAACACGCCACACGGGGAGTCCGGTGTCACAAAATTTTGAGGTCGGCGGGAAAATCTCCCACGACCCTGATTCGAGCAGTGGGAAGTTACCATCATAGCCTTCAGAACAGGCCTACGGATGACGCTTGGTAGGGGGCTATTTTCGTAACTTCAGGTTCACCCTACCCAGCCAACCCCACCCCGGCACCCAGAGTAGTACACCTGAATACTCCCCAATTTCTATCCCCACCACAAAATAGACTTCTCCACGGCACCGCAGCCTTCGTGCTCCTCCCCTTTACATCGGCGCACTCGTCCACCGCAGCGCATCTGCCTAATCGACGACCTCATACGCCACACTGGAGCCGGTCCACCGTCATCGTTGTACACGGAGCCTCTTCCCCGGCATCGTCTTCCACGGTCTCGTATCTGCTTCCCGGAAGCCGACACCAAGCGCAGAAGTACCACCGTCGTGGACAATGAACTGACTCCCGTTGCCGACCATGACTCACATAGGCCGCCGCGACCATCGTTCTCCTCCTCGATTGGTAATGTGTGTATTGAATCACTTAGCAGTACATGTGCAGTTCCAATTTTGTTCATACCTACCCTTCAAATTTCCTGGGTGCTATTGTTCCCGTAAAAGTAATTGGTTATAGCCTCCATTGTCCAACAGAATATCAGCTTGTAATTGTGCGTCGCTCATGTATCGCGCTGTGCTTGGGTAGGTTTTTCATCTGCAACCAGTAGTGTGGCAAATGATGGAAAGGTTTTTAGAACTAGCAAAATGCCCATGCATTGCACGCATCAAGATGCATTTGTATGAGTAGTTTATCTTGTTGGAGATGCTCTAACATGGCAGACGAGTGCTTTAATGTTGCCCACAAGATGCGCGAGTATTACTAGTAGTATATTTTTCTTGCCATGTTGAGATTTTAAAACCACGAGTGCGAACATGCAGAGGAGCAATGAAGATCAAACACGGGATATTCGGGATATCTTCAAGGAGCATGGCAAGTTAAAGAGGAGCTGCACCGAACCTGTAAAACGAGCTTTGGTAAGTAACACCCTTTCAATTACTTTCGTGTAGCCTCGTGTTCTTCGATGTGTATATGTTGTAGTTTCTGTTTCTCTTAAGCGTGATGTTCTTCGATGTGTAATAAGAAGAGTCTTAATCATCCTAATGTTTTCACTTTTAGCTTGATGTAGGAAGTGGGTGTTCTCACCTTGTAGTCTGTTTTTATTTATTTATTCCTTTTGAATTCACTTCTCCGAGTTCTGTTTATCTGGCTTCTACTAAATGGATCTAGGTTGCTCTGAGTATTGATCTAAAAAAGAAGTAACTTCATGTCAGGATGCAGTTCCTGCGAGGAGGGAAGTATGGTCAACCTCGAGATCATGTTTCCAAAATGAGGCTGGATTACACACAAGGTGCCAGTTCCCTAATGATGCTGGATTAGACACAAGGTGCAAATTCCCAGATGATGCTGGATTACACACAAGCCAGGTAGAGTCATCAGCTGTTCGTGTCCTCGTGGCATTAGTAAAGGCTGAAAGAAAGCGTGCAGCAGCCCTTGAGAATGTAGCTGAGTTCCTGAAGAAGCAAAAAGAGCAATCATATGCTCTCTTCACCCAAGCCAAAGAAGAGATGGAAGAAGCCAGAAATAAGCTAGCAGAGGCAGAGCAGGCTAGGCGTCTCTTGCTATCTAAAACTGTTGTCAATACAAAATTTCCTTCATAATAGCTAGGTTCAAATGTTTATCCAGTCAGCATGCCTGTTGTGATGTCCGTGCATCTACTGATGTGGCACAAAATGTTCTTTCGGGTCATGTAATAACAGCAATTACTTTCCAAACAATAACAGACGAAGCATTGGACATGGTATAGTTCACGCGCAAGCCCGACATTCCAAGTTCAACTTCCACATCAAACTCATGTTCACAGATATCTGCACATTCATACATAATGTCCACAACCATGATTCACTTCAAAGCCAAAAAAATGTGAGGAGAGTTATAAATAAAGAAAATCCTCTACTAGTTCCTGCTACCAGTGCGAGCACAACAAGTCAAGACCATGCGTAAATTAATTATATTGTAGTCATTTTTTGTGTTCTAAAATGTCTGCCGGCTCGCGGAAGGACGTGTTGCCGGCACACGCGCGGATTCAATGAAGGTAGGTGGGGCAGTCTTAAGCTGGTTGCACGCGGCGAGGAGGCGTGCTCAGCCGGGCCTGCAGCGAGTGCGGCCCTCTTGGCCAGCGCGCCGGTTCAATGCCTGTGCTATGAGAGGTCGCGTCCGTGTCAGAGCAATCACTCCCTCCAGTCCTTTTTTGTTTTGGTATAACAAAATCTCGTTTTCCATTCACATTTTAGTGGTAGGAGTTGTGTGTGTGTGTGTTTGTGTGTGTGAGAGAGAGAGGAGACGGTAGTCGGGGTTGTCTGATCGGTAAAAAAATGAATAATATCAGTCTGGGATGGAGACCAAAAGGAGACCGCAACAAATGTTGTGTTTACAGGAGAGATAGAGAGAGTAATTTTAGTGGTATGAGTCATATGTAGAGACATATAGGGTGTGTGAGAGAATCCCATAGAGAGAAAGACAAAGTGAAAGACGAGTGGAGACTGTGTGTTCGGCGGTGAAAAATAAAGCTTAGGTACCGAGTGATACCAGAGAACAGTAGAGACGTGCGAGATAATGAAAACCGTGTAATTTATAATGATAGGGAGAGTGTGACACTTCTCAAGGGAGACGTCGAGAGACCATGTTTGCGAGGATAGGAGCAACATGAAGTGAGCGTGCGGGTGAGCTGGAGAAAAGAGAGTGATAGCTACCTAAAGGAGCATGCATGCGAGAGAGATGGGCGTGAAAGGAGTGAACAAAAAAGGGATTCAAATATTTGAATTCGAGATGATGATACATGTAATCCATACTCGAACCAAAATTGATCTATCAAACATGCATACTCATATGAATTCACACACATCTATGTTATTTAATATGTAGATATTACTGATCCATACATTTTAGTAGAACAAAATTTGGTTATTTTTTTTGAATTCAACCTTAAGATTTCGAGATCGTTGTATTTGTAAATCATATTATACATATAAAGGAGCAGAATTCTTTGTTGTGCTTTTGAAAGTATATATATATATATATAAAAAAATGATGTATATAGAATGTAATTCCAATTGAAAATGGATCCTGCCCGGAGAAAAATAGAATACAAACGGGATTCGAATTGAGCTGGCACGGTAAACGTGCACTCTGCAAAATTTGAACAAAGCGGGGAAAGTCGTAGTAACCACCCGAAATCAAAATCTGCGAGATGGAAATCACTACTGCCTATCCTTGCCACGCAAAGCCTATATGCTGGATTTCTATAGGTTTCGATAGGGGTAGGTTTGTAATTTCACCCAAACGTGACGTAACCGCCTCTCACCCGGATTCATACACGGTGGGCGCCAAAACACAGTGTGTCCTCGGCCAAAATTGACTCCCTCCCCGATTCATATTCATACACGGTGGGCGCCAAAAACAAACTCTCGTCGGCAAATACTCGGTGTATGCGAGATTACAGTCCTATCCCAACCGACTAGTGTTGCTGTGATGTAGTAGAAATTTGAAACGGGGGCTAAGTTTGTAAATTTCCTCGCATTTGAGACAAGCGCGCCCTGAATACATGGTTCCCCCTTCCTCTCTACCTCCCTTTTCCCCATTCGTACTCCGTGGGCGCCAAAACACCCTCTCCACCCCACCCTCCTCCGTCCACCGCTGTCCGCCACCCCATCCACAGCCGTCCTCCTCCACCATGCCGGAGCTGATACCCCGACGCCGCTGTCCATTACAAGAGATCGACCTCTCTCATCCACGGCTTCGGACCGGGATCCTTGCATCCCGTCCTCTCGCTTCATCCCCGCCGTCGTCCACCTTGCCGGCGCCGCTCCTACGACCGTCTCGTCCACCGCGCCCCACTGCCACCGTCTACCCTCCTAGATCTGCTTCCATGCCGCCGACAGCCATTGCTACCGCAACACCGTCAAATTCTCAGCAGATGCATACACAGCGCCGCACCAGAGGCGGTACTCTTTCGTATCTGCTCAACTTATTTATCGCAGCAAGAAAATAGATCACCACTGCTTTACTCTGATTTCTTGTCTTGGTTGCGAAGTTGCCTTTGTCCGGTTTGCACCTTTAGATCCGCCATGGCACGCTCAACACCATAATCGCAATGCTTATGGTTTTCCCCTTTTATATTCCACACTAGTTAAATCACAGTAGACTAAATTTCAAAATTGGGTCAGTCGATTTTTTAGAGCTCGCCGGAGTTCGCCGGTGCGATCGAAGGGGCTCGGGTGGTTGTGGGGCCTCGCCGAACGAAGAAAACTCGACGTGGGTGGGGTTTGGGGTGGGGGTGGGGGTGGGGGTGGGGTTGGCGGAGGAACACAGGCGGTGGAGGCCGGTGGTCCGGCCGGCGGCCCGTGCGGTGTTCTGTATGGGAAGAATCAGATACGAGGAAGAAGAAGAGTTAGGAGACGTAGGATCTTCATCCAACCGCCTGAAATGGTCGAGAGACAGCTAGGAGTTGCATTCTTAATGCACTCTGGTTCATCATGTCTGGGCACTGCGCAACCAACATTTTATTATCCAAAATCTGCTTGCTCTTCTTTACCATGTTCCTCTTCCGTTCTTCTTTAATATGTACTCTTTCTGTTCCTAAATACAAGTCTTTGTATAGATTCCACCATGGACTACATATGGAGCAAAATGAGTGAATCTACACTCTAAAATGTACCTGGATACATCTGTATGTGATCCATAGTGGAAATCTCTACCAAGACTTATATTTTGGAACGGAGGGAGTATGATAGTAGTACAATATGTTCCTTGTACTGAAGATGAGCAGGGACATTTGCAGTGTAGAGGTCTATACGGTCGGTTGTGATGGACACTTTGAGCCTCTTTGATTCGTAGGATCTTGTAAACATAGGAATAGGATTTGTAGTGGCCTGCCCAATTGAATCCTATAAGAATAGCAAGGAAATGCGGGGAGCTCTGTCGCCTTTGAGAGTTACATTGATATTAACAATACTGCACCTTCACTTGAAGAGAGCTGGTATCCAAAGCCTTTCTAGCCGTACCGGCAATACTAGCACATATATTGCAGCAAGTTCCACTTTGCTGATTTTAATCTGATGCTTAAAGTTTTTCCGTTATATCTACACTATGATCTGTGTAGCTGCTTTGTGTCACTCTAGAAGCAGTCCACTCTTAAAGCTAAACACTGCAATGACTTACAAAATTGGCACCAAGGCATTGAGTGCCATTCTGGATGCAATGAAACTCATACGCTCCCCACCTGTTGATTCTTGTTCAGAATATGATCCTAATGACTATTCTAACCTCGAAGAGTCAAAGGCAGATGGCCTGTCCTGTTCACCCGTTAAGGTGCCTGTTCTAATTTGGCAATGTTTTATTGATTGCGGGTATCTTGCATATGTTGTCTTGCATTTCTTCTACTTTGTTGCACCGCCATCTTCTTAGTTTACTCATCATATATGTCGAGATGCCATGCCCATCCATTATCAATACATATTCCATATGTCATCATACCATGTTTTTCCACTCAAATGCTCATCAGACATCAAAAAGGAAGAGGGTGATTGCCGAACCTGAAGGAGCACCAGCAAAGTCCTTGAAAAACGTGGTGGTGCCGGAGAAATCAGACAGCACCCTACTTATATTGGTTGTACAACCAGTAACACAAAACGTAGGACCGACTCCAGCAGACTGTACTCATACTTCACTGGCCACACCACTAGCCCCACCACACAGGACCTGCACTCCAGCAAAAGGTATACCGATTTCATTTGCAGCTGTACCACAGAAAAATCCCACTCCAGCAAAAAGTACAGCAAGTCCACCGGCCGAAGACCTATCCCAACTGCAGAGACGGCCAATTCCTGCAGATTGGAATCCCATTCCATTTATTCCCAGTTTAAAAGACAATGCTTTCAATGTTGTTAGGGACTACATGCATATATTCCCATCATGGGAAGATTATTGTGAAGACAAACACCATTTTCACATCTTCCTGTCCAACTTACGTGTAAGTGCTATTATTCATGGCTATTATTTTCCTGTTTTATGCTGATTGAACACATCAATGATTTACATTACATTGTTGTAACTAGGCGAGGGTCAATCTGGATAGTCATGACGAGCAAAGCTTGCTTGTGCTTTTCAAGGAAGCATTGCAGCAGTATCGGTGTTACCTGAGGAAATCACACTTTGATGGCAAGTCTATAAACGAATTTCTGGTGAAGTCTCCTGTGCTAAATTTAGAAGACATTGAATGGAAAAACCTTGTTATGCACTGGTCTCGTTCCCAGAATGAGGTACTGTCTATGAAATCACATGCCAATTTGAACTTTTACTTTTCCGCATGTGCCTTACGGATCTTTTTTGCAGGAAATCTACTCGAAGAAGAATTCCGGTTTGACAAGAACGACAAGATATCTCAAATATGCTGCCCGCTGCTTTGCTCTTGTTAGTACCTGTTGTCCTGTATCACTGTACTTGCATACATACCTGGTTCATTATGTGACAACAGTATGCATGATAGATTGCTTATCAATTGTTCGCTCCAAATTATCTGATCTGTATGAATGGTTACATTAGTGTAGAATATATCCAATGCCAATGTTTTTTAGCTCTGCATTGCTCTTATAAGTACATGTTGTCCTTTATCAGTGTACTTATAATGACAGGTAGTTGTTCATGTACCATCACTCTGCAGCTTATTTTCCTTTGCCCTCCATTTTCTACACATCAGATCTATATTTACTCTTACCATAAGGTTGGTACTGAAGAAGTTTAGCTGTGCATTGCTCTTGGCTGTACCTTTTGCCTGTATCGCTACACTTACATTTATAGCTACTTGGTTATTTAGCATCACTCTTCATCTTATCTTAAATATTCTCCATTTTTTGTATATTATCACATCTATATTTACTCTTAATAAAATGTAGAATAAAGGCAATGCTTTTGAAAAAGATTCTGTGGTAAACTTCTTGAATTGCCCCCCCCCCCATCAGCATGGACAAGGCCTTTGTAGAGCATGTCTTTACCAATAATATAAGTTTGTCCATCTCAAGCCTTCAAACTTTGTTGTATATATTTGGTTAGGCATGACTGCAACAACTGTTTATTTTTGGTGTTTGCATCAAATTGCTTGTTTAAAGTTTATTATATGTAGTTCATAAACAAAAGTTCGTCCTTTCTCAATTTAAGTTTTCAGTTGTACAACCAAGTTCCTTCTTCATACCATGTAAATTAAACTATACAGAGCAAGTGATTTTCTTTTGCACTGCATGTATACTTCTGTTCTTCATCTGTAATCGAGTGGTGTGGTGAACCTACCCACTACAGCACAATGTCATATTCTGCAATGTCTTAACTATGAAAAATGTCATATCATTCTACTATTATTTAAACCGTCTCTTTATTTACCAATCTGAAATGGTATAAATTGACAACACACTAACCATTGATACTTATGAGTCCTTGATCTGTAATCCAGTGGTGTCGTGAAGCTGCCAACTCCTTCATAATGTCATTTCCTGCCATGTCTTGACCTGAACAATACCATATTGTGTTAACGCAAATTTAAACTGTGTCACTTTATTCGTCAGTAAGAAATGTGATGAATTGTCAGCACTGATACTTTTATGTGCAAAACCTGTCATCTGTCTGCTTGTTTATCTTTCAGAGTGAGGAAGATATAAGTGTTGAACAAGCACAGTCTCATCATCTTGCTCAGCTGCTTGCGCTGCAGCTCCCCAGCAGGGCTAACCTTTCTTGAACTCTATTGAAGTGCTGTCGGTTTTGTATATTATTTTGTCGGCGTGTTTATTTGCACTGGTGGCGATTTTTGATACCCAGTGTATGTAATCTGCTGTCTGCTTATGCTTTATTATCATAGTGGCGAACTTTGATGCCCAGTGGATGTAATATGCTGTAATTTCTTTATTGTATAGTATAGGTTTTTTCTTATTCACGATGCTGCAGTTATTTTACTGTATATATATCCTGTATTCGCAGTAAACCGGCCAAATCGTAAAATTACGGTACATAATCGGGCTGTCATGCAATCACGATGTAGGTTGGGCCTGAAACGTGTCGATCAGCTCACGGGCCGGCAGTAGCCCAAAATGAACCCCGACCCATGATTGTGCGAATCAAATCACGGGCTTTTAACAGGCCGGAAAATTGTCTCGGTCCTTGTTTGGCCCAATCAAATATCGTCTGTGAGCAGGCCGGATGCAAACCGGGCCGTAGTTAGGCCCAACTATATGGCGGGCTTTTAACAGGCTGAAATTAATATAGGGTCGAAAAGTTAAACGGGCCCTTAACAGGCCAAAACTAATATCAGGCCGAATTACTAAGTGGGCCTTTAGCAAGTGGGCCCAAAGGCATAGTGTCCAGTTGACGGGCCGAATCTGATATGGGCCATAATTAGGCCCAAAACCTCTTAAAGGGCCGGATCTCATATGGGCCACTATTAGGCCCGGAGCGTGGCAGTCCATTAATAGACCGTATCAAATATGGGCCGGCATTTGGCCCAAAACATGGCAGCTAGTTAACGGGCCGGCCTACTAGGGTCCTCAAAATCTTGTGGGCCTACAGTTGGGCCGGCCCATTAATGTCGGCGAAATCTCGTGGGCCTTTAGCTGAGCCGACCCATTATGATCCGCAAGAACTTTGTGGGCCTTTACCTGGGCCGGCCTATTATGGCACACAAAAATCTTGTGGGCCTGTACCTGGGCCGATCCATTATGGCCCGCGAAATCTTGTGGGCCTTTAGCTGGGCCAACCCATTATGGTCCGTAAAATCTCGTGGGCCTTTAGCTGGGCCGGCCCATTATGGTCTGCAAAATCTTGTGGGCCTTTAGTTGGGCCGGCCCATTTAAACTTGTTGGGCCGTGCCACGTGTCAACGTATCATAGGCGCCTTCTGTCCAGTGAGTGGATGACATCTGTCCCGATGATGAGCCGACACGTGTTTCCTCTAGCCAATGATGATTTTACACGTGGAAAATCCCCATTGGTCGGAGCTGTTAACGGGTTATCGGATCCAAAACCCGACCCGATAGCTTAAGGGCGTTCCGTTACGGTGGATGCCACGTGGCGATCACCCTTGACGAAAGCACTTCTGTGACGCGCGATTTATCGTCATGGAAGTGGACACTTTCGTGATAATAATTTTGGTAATGTCATGGAACACTTCTACGACAGCACAGGTATGACTATCTTAATTCTGTCATAAATTTATCATGGATGTACATGCATGACAAAAAAGCGACCTACTGTGACAAACACGTATCATCACGGAAGTGTATTTTTTTGTAGTGAAACCTATCCAACAACACCTACAAAGTACTTCTAGTTTCATACTTGTTCTAGGTAAAGCGAATGTCAAGTGTGCGTAGAGTTGTATCGGTGGTCGATAGAACTTGAGGGAATATTTGTTCTGCCTTTAGCTCCTCATTGGGTTCGACACTCTTACTTATCGAAAACTGTTCAGATCCCCTATACTTGTGGGTTATCACGTAGCACCGCGACACGTGGTCCACTTCACTGTCCACGCGCGTCGACTTCTATATGGCATGCGTCACGTTGCCTTCCTAGGCGCATGAACGCCCCCGTCCGCGTTGGTCTTCATTATGTTGTCGGGTTCTTCCTCGCCTACTTCAAGCATCGCCACTGTGCTTCTAACCTAGCCGTCGTTGCCGCCTCCTCAAGCTGCAGTCGCTGCTCCTCTTCCCAGACACCACTACGCCCATAACTAACACGACGCCTCCTTGTACCCGCGGCTCCACAGTGACTACCTCGACACCGGCCACCCCGACTCGAAATCGACCATGACGTCCTTCGCACGGCTATCTTGACCACGACTACACCATCTTACGCTCTCGGCTACATCGACATCGGCACAAAGGGCTACCTTGCTTGAGCAACCTTATCGGTTTCCACTCCAATTACAACTTCCACGCTGCATCGACCGTTATGAATGCGGGGGATGTCCGTCGGCTTACCTTCAGATTCTTCTCAAGTCTCACCGCCTGCATCGCTGCCGTTGTGATTGCGGGGGATGTTGAGTATCGTGATTAGTTAGGAAAGTAAGGATAGCGTAGGATTTATTCTACCTTGTCTTGTACTTCAAGTGAATCGTGTACTTCTATATATATGCCCACGAGGCTCAAGCAATGCATCATCCATTACATCAATCCATTTCAATTCCTTCTTATAGCTTCCTCACAAGTCCACACTGTCACCTTCACGTAGTTATATTATTTTCTTAACCCCGAATTGTAGGAATTACTTCCCATGGAATTTTTACAAAATTTATGTAAAAAGTATGTACATGAAATAAGAAGGAAAAAAAGGAAACTATCTATGAATCTATCTTACTATCTATACAAAAAATAACCACAAATGGAGCAAAAGAGCAACACCCAAACTAGGTGTTTGGATGTAGAAAAGCACTTAGCTCCTCCTTCAATAGAAGACTGTTTATCTGAGGCCTTCTTTGATTTATAGGATATGAATTTTGTAAGAATAGGAAAATCATAGGAAGTGAGATGACATGCATGTCAATTCCTATAGAGAAAGAGATGCCATTTGGTGCATAGGATAGGATTTTTTTTATTGAGTCTAGGCTAATATTTTTTTCCTTCAAAACGTGAAGGATTGATTCCTATCCTATATAGGAATAGGAATCCATTCCTACAAACCAAAGGGCTTCAAAGGAATTTTTCCTTTGCAAATTATATCCTATAGAATTTCTACAAAAATCCTACATACCAAAGGTGGCCTGAAAGTCTGCACCCATTGTGGAAGAGCGTGGTAGGATTTCCTCTTAGCCCTGAACAGCAGCTAGTGGAGCTCATCTTTGAGCTTTCTTCTTGAGGCATATAAGCTAGGAGTGATATGCTGAAAAATATAATCATTCCCTGTTGTCCAGATGGCCTAGGCGGCCAGGATAATGATGTCCATGGCAAAAGGCATGTGCAACTGCTCTCTCAGACTTGCTATTTGTTCTTGGATACTGCATGTAGTTATATTATACGACCCAGCATTATTACTTTCCTACTACTATACGGATTCCGTACAGTCATTGTTGATATTGTGTTTTGCTAAATATGATACTATTACCGGCGATGCTGAGACGGCAAGTGTGAAGGAATTCTATGCAGTCACTTTCCACACATCACATCAGGACAAAGCATATTGGTCATCTTTGCTATTCCCTCCAGTTGGGTGTGGACGAGCTTAGGCCACTTATGTGACACTTTTACCTATGCAGAGGAGAGACATGAAAAAGTAAAGGAGTAGCAGGGTGTTACAGAATTGTCCATCGACAATTGGCTATAATACCAGAACGATAATCATGCATTGCAGTTCTATATGTGGGTGAGGCCTACGCTAAGCTTTCGCAAAATCCATTGTTCACATATTAATGATTGAAAGCTTAGCAAGTAGGCACAACTACTAAGATTTTAAATCCAACTATAACATTAAAATCCAGGGATAATTGGTTTTATGCCCCCTTGCTGGGTCACACTTGGCAGATCTACCCTTATTTTTCAAAAACACTCGTTCCCACCCAAACCACTTTGCTCGTCTTATACTTTTGCCTTTTGACCGTTTGATCGTCATTTTGAAAACTTCATAACAAATTCATACTAAGTCAAAAAAAGCGCGAATAAGATACCAAAATGTTCGGAGAAACATCACATACATGTGCATGTCATTTGCATTCATGACAAAAGTGTTGGAAAGTCCTTATCTCAGTTTGAGCTCATAGGATCTTAGCATGAACAGTAAAATATGGAGAGAAAATAATAAAAAACATTCAAAAAGATCTATACATAATTGGTGGCAAACAATGACCAATGTTTTGAGTGCTTTCCTTGTTTCATAAGGGAATGTCATTCGTGGAAGTCATGGCAAAAAAAGAGAGCAAAAGCAATGCTCCAAAACCAAATTATTTTGGAGTGCTAATTTTATTTTTTTGCCACGACTTCCACGAATGTTAGTCCCCGATGAAACTTGGCAAGCACAAAATATTGATCAATGTTTGGCACCATTTTTTTAGAATTTGTTTTTAATTTTTCTAGATTTTACTGTTCATGCTGAGATCATATGAGCTCAAGCTGAGATGGGGACTTTCCAACACTTTAGTCATGAATGCCAATACATGCACGTATAGGTGATGTTTTTTGGAACATTATGATATCTTATTCACATTTTTCCGAGTTAGTATGAATTTGTTATGAATTTTTCAAAGTGACGGTCAAATGCATAAGAGGAGCAAAGTGGTTTGGACGAGAATGAGTGTTTACGGAAACTAGACATATATCTGTCAAGTGTGACCCAACTAGAGGCATAAAATCTATTATCCCTAAAACCTATGGGCCCTCTGTATCCTATGTGCATCAACTTCTATACTCAGGTACGGTAATATTTGTCACTCCGGCCACCCTATGCATAGGTATCTTCAACAAACCCTAAAGTGTGATCCACACACGACATGCTTATATGTTGGGAATAGAAGAACACCACCATGCTATAACATACAATTCATATCAGTCACAACAAATTACCAAGGCCATATGACGAAATAAAACTACTCACACATAACGGTAATGCAAAAAAAAAAATCATCGAGAAATAATTTATAGCATTGAATACCATGTTCAAGTAGGGGATATATATGAAGGAAAAGACAATGGAAATGGTAGTGAAGTCAGTGGAGGTGATGGAGACGATGGATGTGATGACAGTTCCCCGACAACACTCCAGCGCCACCGGAAGAGAGCCCTCCTCCTCCTCCTCTTCTGCATGGTGCACTTTTACCTCCACTGGAAGATTCAATCTCGAAGGGGGGGCTTTCGCCCTCTGATGGCCATGAACACCAAGAATCAGTAGGGGACCTCACCCTCACACAAGTGCATTGGCAACAAAGCGGCGCACAGATTCTAGCACCCAACCTTGTTGGCCTCGCCGAGCGAGCGCCAACCATATTTTTATTTGATTTTTCTGGTTTCAAGCAATATACAAAAACACTAGAAACACAACAATTGACCTTGGCACTGGATTAATACATTACTCCAATAAAATTTGTTAAAGATATGCCATAACCATATGTAAATGAAGTGATTATAGCATGAATATTGTAAATTGTAGATACATTGAAAACGTATCAGTCTCCCAAGGGCAACTTCAGGTAGGCGATGAGAGCAAACGATCATCTACTGAATTGAATTGTCAAAAAAGATCACCTCTGAATCCAAATGATAGAAAAGACTAGCTGCACCGTGGCGCCAGCCCTTGTAACAGGAATATGGATGAGGCCAGCCCTTGTAACAGGAATATGGATGAGGCTATCACGGTGCCCCTGGTCTTTTCTATCATTTGGATGCAGGGGTGGTTTTTTGTGGCAATTCGATTCAGGGTCCTTTTGGACAAAGATTTGCTGTCCAAAGGATGCAAGTGTGCAGTACTTTCTCTTCTCCAATGTTGCATTTTTCTTCTTCTCGTAAATATAAAATTATGCCAGCTTTATTGATTACGTGGTCACGGTCTAATATTTGATATCCTTGCGATTCATTCCTGTCGTACAAATATTTGGTGTCCTTCCGCGAGGGCAAAATCGGCGGTTGTGTACTTGTGCGCATGCATCAGTTGTGCGCTGGAACAGGCGGCGCCAGCCTAGATGCGTGTTGTTCCTCCTCGCCGTGGAAAGACGGTGCTGGCGGCCACTGCCATGACGGCATCGGCGGCGGGTAGAAGTAGAACGGGAACGGAGGCCACTGCTTTCCTGGCTCCGGTTGTGGCCATGCCGGGAACGGCGGCCACTGCTTTCCTGGTTCTGGCTGCGGCCATGCCGGGAACGGCGGCCACTGCTCTCCCGGTCCTGGCTCCGGCCATGCAGGAAGCGGGGGCCACTGCTTTCCTGGTTCTGGCTGCGGCCATGCCGGCAGCGGGGGCCACTGGTCGCCTGGTTCTGGTTGCGGCCATGCAGGAAGTGGCGGTGGGTGGAACGGGAACGGAGACAGAGGCGGCCGGTCGTCGCCCGGACGCGTCCACGCGGGGAGCGGCGGCGGGTGGAACGGCGGCCACTGGTCGTTGCCCGGTGGCGGCTGCGGCCACGGGAACGGCCACGCCGGCGGGTTCTGGTCGTGCGGGCCCTCCGGAACAGGTACCTCCGGGGGCTGGCCGCCGTCCGGATCAGGCGCCGGCGGCGAAGGGTCGGCCGGGGGAGCGTGTTTGCCAGGCCCGTGGTGCTTGGGCGGCGCCTCGGCATGGCGCTTTTTCTTCTCAGTCTGAATGGCACCGTCGTCGCGGATGCCGAGCTCCGGCGGTTTATCGGCATTCGCGGTTGGAGGGTCGAGCTTGGCGCGCGCGGCTCGGCCACCTTCCAGCTGTGCGTCGGCTCCATGGGTGGTGACCGAGGGCAGCGACCTCGAGGAGGCGAGGCTGCACGCCGAGAGCAAGACCACGGCGAAGGCCAGGAGGTATGCCATCTTCATGGCAGCTCTTACACGCATCGAGGATGCTCTTCTTGATGCTGCCACCTTGTTAGCTAGCTAGGCGCGCGCCCGCTTGATGACAACCTATGGTGCAACTTAGGAGCTTGCATAGCGCACCGTGTAGCTAGCTATACACGCATGTATGTTTATATACGGGCTGCGAGTGATCGATCGATTTGGGGTGAGAACTCGCATGCGTAATGTAGCCATTTAGATTTGAACATTTGTCACCATGGTGGGTGTGAGAAGGAAGTTTTACTATCTCAATCTTGTAGCTAGTGGCCTTGTCATCTTTGGCTCGTTGAATTTAGAGAGCACGTCGGTAACTAATGGGTTGTTGGTGCCCATGAAGGTGACATGCATTTGCAAAGGATTTTAGGCAGGAGTCATCTTTTTGCACTGCTGAGGGTGGATCTCCAAATCTCTCTTTTAAAAGTCTTGTGTTGTGCATGCGCATGGTGGCAAATAATCAAATCCATCATCGAACTTCATTATCGAAAAAAGATTTCGCCCCGTTTTATAAATAAAGCAACGATCATTAACATGGCAGTGCAAACTCACACCACCACACACGCACACACCCAAAGCATGATACATAGGCGCTGAGCGCAACAACACCACCCCTAGCTACGAAGATATGAAGCCGTATACGGCGAACCGTGGACTCCAAGACGACGCCTTCAGAAAGGATACGACATCAGAATGCCGCCACCGCCCGACCCGAGGGTCAGAGTATCCCCATCGAACTTCATTAAGTGTGCTAGCATATGTATGTGATGATATGTCCTTGTGGGCCAAACATTGGCAGCAAGACATTCCCCAGATGAGCAAATGCTTACGGCATTTTGGCGTGCAGAAAGGTAACAGGAGGATTAACCCATTTTTCACACGCGTGATTATCCTGCACCAGAGCAATACAAAGTGGGTGGATAAGTTAAATTTGGCGTAGTGGGGCTGGTAAAACAGATATTTTTAAAACTAGTCCATCCATTTCAAAAATAGTGTCGTGATTTAGTCCAAACTAGTAGTAGCGCTCTTGTTTTTTGGTTAATAAGATGGCCGTATGCATCACTCTGATGCAGAGGCCGCGGAACCCCTTTTTTAAAAGAAAAAAAAAATAGTAGTGCTCTTTATTCTTAGGCCTTATTTACAAAGCATTCTCATCGAAATTACGTGAGAATATGACTACCACAAAAAAGCAATAAAGTTGACGCGTCATCACGGACGAGTCAACGGAACGTGAACCAATCACCAAATGGAGGGTTAACAGGGAGCACACCCTCACCAAGACTATATTTTGATGTCAACTTTCTTTTCATACACATTTTACATTTTACGTATACATCAAGAATATTTTTATTCACACGTTTAACATTATTTAAATACATTTTTTTAAAACTTATATATTTTTATCTCGACTTTTTCCAGATACATTATAAATATTTTTGTACACATCAGAAATGATTTTTATATATACGTTTAATTTTTTTCAAATACAATATTGACATTTTCAAACATATATTTTTTATGTCTATTTTTTCATACACATTGTACATTTTTATATTTGTCAGGAACATTTTTTATATCGACATTTAAATTTTTTAAATAAATGAATAGCATTTTTTTCACATATATGTTTTGATGTCTTTTTTATACATACAAATTATACAATTCTCGGATACATTAGAACCATTTCTATACATGTTTAACATATTTCAAATCTGCGATGAATATTTTTCAAATTTGTATTTAAAGTGATTTTTATAATCGACATCTTTAGAAAATTTCTGAATATAAGTAAATATAAAGAATACAGCAAAGAAAAAGTAATAAAATTCAAAAAATAACGGATGAAAAGAAGAGCGTGAAGGCCTGTGTTTGCTAGCCTATGCGGGCTTCCGGCCCATTATCTCCCAACAGGTTCCCATAGGTTTACTGGGCTGGATTTTCAGTGGATTTTTTCCACTTAGTTTCTGTTTTTCTTCTTCTTCTTCTTCTTGCTGTTTTTATTTTTTTATAAAAAAATTATTAAGTTTCTATCAGTTTAAAGAAAAAACATGAATATTTTTTTTAATTAGTGAAACTTTGCCTAAATTCATGAATGTTTTTCAAATTTGCGACCTTTATTATAATTTATGAACTTTTCCTAATTTTGCAAAAAAATAAATTCACAAACATTTTCATTTGCGCGAACATTTTCAAATTCCTGAATTTTTTTATCTTCATGATTTTTCCTAATTTGTGAACCTTTTCATTGTCGTGATCTTTTTTCAAAATTATGAACTTTTCTCGAAAGTCAGTGGTCAATTGTTCATGGCGAGCGGTCAAATATTTGGTGGTTAAATGGTCTCATGGGCCGCGGCTCATATAGCATGCGTGTGAGCGCCACTAGTCTAGGGGGCACTACAAGCCCTAATTAGGAGCTCTCCCAACAAAACTCCTCTGTAGTATCGTCGTGGGCCGTGGAGGACCATCGCTCATGACTATCTCTGGCAGTATAATTTCAGCAAAAAGAATTCACTCACCCGCACTTATATGGCCCATCAGTGTCAGCGATATAGGATAAAGGGTCCCTCGTGCCTGCTAAGTGTCTGATATAGCACCAAAAGACACGAGGAAATGGTACTTAGGATTCCGCGAGCACGAAGGCTTCAATCTTAGACGTCGACAATTCAAGGAGCTTGGGGAGGTGATCAGGGTCTATCCCCGAACATTCATATTCCCTGAGCACCAACTACAATTCGGCGGGCCATCCAGAAAGTTCACCAGTTATGAGGTGGTAGAACCAGGTTTGAGCGGCTCACTTAGAGTTTTATTTGGCCGACCGACATAATTAATGTAGGCATGCACGCTTGTGATGGTCTACGCTTCGTAGATACTGATCATGATTCTAGAGTATGGCGGCTCGTCTCATCCCAAGATGGTAGGCACTCACGAGAAATGTGACAGGCGCCCTATCTCTCTGACTTTTGATGACCTGCAAGTGCACATGGTTTAGTTAAAGTTTTTTCGAAGTAAGAGTATGAAAGGATCGGTATGGTCGACTAGATGGGGGGGGGTGATTAGGTGACTAACAAAATTTAGTCCTCTTTTACAAATTTAGGCTCAACACTAATGTAGGTTGTCTAGATATGCAACTAGATGGACAACCTATATGACAACCAACACGAGACCAAGTGCAAGCATGAGACCACATGAAATAAACTTGCACAAAGTAAAGGACCAAAATAACCGCAAGTGAAGTCGATGGAGACGAGGATGTGTTTTCGAAGTTCCCTCCTTTGGGGGAGGCATGTCTCTGTTGGAGGGTGTGGACGCACAATGCTCCCCAAAGGGTCCCAAGGACTCATCCTATTTTCCTCACACCCTCGCACAATTCAAGATGTCGTGAATCCACTAGATGTGCCCTTGAAGTCGACAACCTGGTCCTTTACAAACAAGGTTGGGGGGCTCTTCCCACAACTTAATTGGGGGCTCCCAACCCCATCACGAAGCTTCAACATAATGGAATGTGGCTCCGAGATGACCTCTTCCGTCTAGAGTGCCCAAACACCTAAGAGTAACAAGATCTAGAAGTGAAAGCATGAGGAATTAAATTTCCTTTGGTGGAAGTGTAGAACCAGGTCTCCTTTCTCAATCATTAGAAAATCAACAAGTTTGGTTAGCTAGATAAGGAGGTCGAGCAAGAACGAGCTTAGGAAGCAATGAAGGAGAGAGAGAGAGAAGAGGTATGTGAGAGGTGGAAGAACCACCTCCTTTTATAGTGGTGCCCTAAATCCAACCGTTATGCGCAAAAACGCACAAGGGCGGTACAACCACTTTAGGGCAGCGGTACAACCACCCTATGCATGATTGAGCATTCGTAGAGCCGAAGTGGTACACCCGCAGGGCGTCCCGGTTGTACCATTTTATAGATATAAACGGAAACAATCGGTTGACAACCGCCCGGGGCCCCACCCAAAACTCGAGTGCAATGACCCTACTCGTGGTTGTTGGGGCTGTACCTGGTACAATCGTCAAAAAACGCCATCCGGAGATTGCTAAGTCCGGATGTGTTGCATACCAGTAACGAAATAACTACAGGAACAACCGGGCAGCAACCATCGGGTAATGCATGCCCTACACGAGAGGAGTCACCCTAATCGCGGTGGTTGGGCTGGTGCAATGTTCGGTTGAATCGACCACAATAAGGACGGTACAACCACTCCTGGCACGCGGTAAAACCGCTGGGGCAGTAGCAGCGAGGCCACTCCACAGAGGGAGCAGTACAACCGCTCTGGGTAATTTTTTCTGCATTGGTGATACGTCTTCAACGTATCTATAATTTATGAAGTATTCATGCCATGTTTACAAAAGAATTATATGGTTTTGGTATGATTTGATTAGAACTAACCCGGACTGACGCCATTTTCAACAGAACTGCAGTGGTGTCGTTTTTTGTGCAGAGATAAAAGTTCTCAGAATGAGCTGAAAATTTACGGTATTTTTTTGTGAACCAAAATAGACCCGCGAAACTTCGTGGGAGGACCAGAAGACCCACGAGGGCACAACAAGCTCTCTAGGTGCTCCCTACCTCCCAGGGTGCTTGGAGCGAGCTTGACGCTTCCTCGTGGCCCCCTTGACGTGAAACCTACACCAAAAATTCCTATAAATACCCAAACCCCTAGAAAGAACCGTAGATGAAAAGTTCCGCCGCCGCAAGCCTCTATATCCATAAAAAGTCAGTCGAGACCCCGTTCCGGCACAGTGCCGGAGGGGGAAATCATCACCGAAGGCCATCTTCATCATCTCGGCGGCCACCATGCTGAGGAGGGAGTAGTTCACCCTTGGGGCTAAGGGTATCTACTAGTAGCTATGTGTTTGATCTCTCGCTCTCATGTTCTTGATTTGGCACGATCTTGATGTACCGCGAGCTTTATTAATATATTGGGATCTTATGGTGTTCTTCCCTCTCTACCGTCTTGTGATGAATTGGATTTTTTCCCTTGAGGTTTTGTTATGTCGGATTGGATCTTTTGGATGTGAGAGCACTTGATGTATGTCTTGCGATGGGATATCTGATAGTGGCTTGAAGCTACGTCGGAATTTCCCCAAAGAGGAAGGGATGATGCAACACATCAACGGTAGGTATTTCCCTTCGTGATGAAACCAAGGTTATCAAACCATTAGGAGAACCAAGCAACGCTACATAAACAACACCTGCACACAAATAACAAATACTCGCAACCCGACGTGTAGAAGGAGTTGTCAATCCCTTTCGGGTAATGGTGCCACAAATTGGCAAACAGACGTGAATAAATTGTAGTAGATTGATAGATCGAACGCCAAATAAAATAAATAAGAATAAATTGCAGCAAAATATTTTTGTATTTTTGGGTTTAATAGAACTGAAAATAAAAGGCAAATCAAATAGATCACAAAGGCAAATAATATGAGAAGGATACCCGGTGGCCGTAGGTTTCACTAGTGGCTTCTCTCGAAAAAAATAGCAAACAATGGGTAAATGAATTACTGTTGGGCAATTGATAGAACTTCAAATAATCATGACGATATCCAGGCAATGATCATTACATAGGCATGACGTCCAAGATTAGTAGACCAACTCCTGCCTGCATCTACTACTATTACTCCACACATCGACCGCTATCCAGCATGTATCTAGTGTATTAAGTTCATGGAGAAACGGAGTAATGCAATAAGAACGATGACATGATGTAGATAAGATCTATTTATGTAGAAATAGACCCCATTATTTTATCCTTAGTAGCAACGATACATCTGTGTCGGTTCGCCTTCTATCACTGGGTTCAAGCACTGTAAGATCGAACCCACTACAAAGCACCTCTTCCCATTGCAAGATAAATAGATCAAGTTGGCCAAACAAAACCCAAATACCAGAGAATAAATACGAGGCTATAAGCAATCATGCATATAAGAGATCAAAGAAACTCAAATAACTTTCATGGATAAAAAGAGATAGACCTTATCATAAACTCAAAGTTCATTGGATCCCAACAAACACACCACAAAAGAATTACATCATATGGATCTCCAAGAGACCATTATATTGAGAATCAAATGAGAGAGAGGAGTCCATCTAGCTACTAACTACAGACCCGAAGGTCTACAAAGAACTACTCACGCATCATCGGAGAGGCACCAATGAAAGTTGTGAACCCCTCCGTGATGGTGTCTAGATTGGATCTGGTGGTTCTGGACTCTGCGGCGGCTGGAATTGACTTTCGTCGACTCCCCTAGGGTTTCTGGAATATTGGGGTATTTATAGAGCAAAGAGGCAGTGTGGGGGGCCATTGAGGTGGGCACAACCCACCTGGGCGCGCCTGTTGTGCCCCCTCGGAGAACCACACAGGTGCTTCTTCAGCCCATTGGTTGTCTTGTGGTCCAAAAAAATCCACAAAAAGTTTTGCTGCGTTTGGACTCCGTTTGGTATTGATTATCCGCGATGTAAAAAACATGCAAAAAATAGCAACTGGCGCTTGGCACTATGTCAATAGGTTAGTACCAAAAATGATATAAAATAACTATAAAATGATTATAAAACATCCAAGATTGATAATATAATAGCATGGAACAATAAAAAATTATAGATATGTTGGAGACGTATCAGCATCCCCAAGATTAATTCATGCTCGTCCTCGAGTAGGTAAATGATAAAAACAGAATTTTTGATGTGGAATGTTGCCTAACATGTCATATCATATTCTTTTCTTCATAGCATGGACATCTGGACTTTTATATTGTTCAAAGGAATAGTCTATTTTTGACATTGTCGGCGTTCTGGGAATGGGGGTCCCCAGACTTGCCTGTCTGCGGCCTGCGGCGTGGCTCAAAGGGGGGCCCCAGCATGGCCCGTCTTCACCAACACAAACCCAAGACTCTCGCGAGGGGCCAAGCCTCGCGAGGCGGACGATGCGAAGCTTCCTCAGGCACGACCTCGTCAGGCTGGCTCACGAGGAGGCGGAGAGATCAAGGCGGAGTACCTCACGAGGTGCCCATGACGCAAGCCGTGACGACTTAGGGCGCCAGGCGGGTGCCAGCCCGCGCAGCGTCCTTCTTTCCTCTTTGGTGCAAAGGGGGCAAGCGCAGCCGCGGAGTACCGAGGCATCAGGCAAAGGTTGCCATTTCGGTGCAACGAGACCAAGACCAGGAGGACTACGAGACGGAGGTCACCGTGGAGCCCAAGACGGCATCATCACAAGAGCTTTGCGCAGGCGAAGACTACTTTTGTCAGGATAGCTGATACTTGCTGTCCCCCTTCAAATTAGCCCGCCATTGTTGGCTCCCTTCCCGCTCAATATTTGGGAAGAGGACCAGGGCCTCTATAAATAGGACCAGCCACCCACACAGCAAAGGGGGGTTCCGTTCCGGTTCGGTCAGAGAGAGAGAGAGAGAGAGAGAGAGAGAGAGAGAGAGAGAGAGAGAGAGAGAGAGAGAGAGAGAAAGGTGGCTGAACTCCTCCCAGCAGTTCATCGCCTCAGCCAAGAACAGACCCTCGCGAGGCTTTTCTTCCTTGTATTGTTCATCATCATCAGCCCAAGAGGCAATCCACACACCACACACTGGAGTAGGGTATTACACCACAACGGTGGCCCGAACCAGTATAAACCCTGTGTCTCTTGTGTTGTTCTTTCCTTAGTTTAGATCCTAGCACGGCGGAGGGGTGCAGGAAGGTAGGAGGCGAAATCTCCACGCGCACCCCAGTGTTCGAACCTCAAGGGTCTGCCGGAATCCGAAATCTGACATTTGGCACGCCAGGTAGGGGTACGCCGGAATTCATCTTCCACCGCCCCGTTCTCCTCTGACCGTCACGCCCATGTCTGACGCTCGTCGGGCCCGCGCCGAGCGCCGGGCCGCACTCGCTTCCCGCGTCGCCCAGACGGCCCTTGTCGGCGGGCATCCACGCCGTTCCCCGTCACCTGCCGTCAACGCCGCCACCGGCCTGGCGGGGGACAAGCGGCAAGCATCATCCCAGCATCCGTCCGTGCGGCAAGACGGCCACACCGCAACTCCCTCGCTCGCCCCAGCTGGATCTTCGTCCCGCGCGCTCCGCGCGCCCATGGAGGCTCGGGCTGCACTCATCGCGGCAAACGAGCTCCTGCGCTATCGTCCCGTCGACGACGTCTACGAGGAATGGCTCGACCGCGTCACCGAGCTCGTCCGCGCTGCAGGGGGCTCTTCCGCGCCGTCCGTTCCGCTGCACCGCACCCCGCCCCGCGCTGGCGAAGAGGCTCCGGCGGCGCCCCGGCCGCCTCCTCCTCAAGAAGACGCCATGGCTCCAAGGCGCATGCCCCTGGGTGGAACCCGCTCCGTCAGGTGCCAGCGCGGCAAGAACAGAGCTGCCAAGAAGTCCCTCGCCCACCAGAAGCTGCCCGGGCGCTCCTTGCTCCAGCACGTCGCGACCATCCCCCTGCTCCCGCGCGTGGGGGCATGCAAGACCAGGCTCTCCATCACCTAAGGCCTCCCGTGGCCACAGCAGGCTACCGCGCCTACACCCCCGAACTATGCAGCGTCGCGTGGCCCGGCAAGTTCAAGCCAGACCTGCCTCCTCGCTATGACGGCACGGCCGACCCTGCGGAGTTCCTCCAGCTCTACGAACTGGGCATCGAAGCTGCCAACGGAGACGAGAAGGTCATGGCGAACTGGTTTCCCATGGCGCTCAAGGACAGGGCCCGCACCTGGCTCCTGAACCTGGCTCCAGGCACAATCTCCTCCTGGGAAGAGATGCGCACCCGCTTCATCGCCAACTTCCAAGGTACTCGCGACCGGCCACCCGCCATGAGCGACATGCGCCGCATCAAGCAACAACCCGGGGAAACCCTACAGAAGTACATCCAGCGCTTCAACAACGCACGCCTCAAGATCCCCAAGGTGACTGAGGAGGCCATCATCTCAGCTTTCTCCGACGGTGTACGCGATGTCAAGATGAAGGAGGAGCCGGCGATGCATGAAAACCTGTGCACTTCCTTGGAGCTGTTCAACTTGGCAAACAAGTGCGCCAGGGCTGAGGAGGGGCGTCTCTCCCTCCTCGAGCTGCCTGCCGCAGACCCAGAAGAGAAGAAGCTCAAGGCCAAGGATGTGAAGCGCAAGGGGGCTGCAGTGCTTGCGGCAGAACCAGACACCAAGCGGGGCAGAGATCAGCCCGAACCTCCCAATGGCAGCCGGTACTGCGTGTACCATGACCTCCACACCCACAACACCAACGAATGCCAAGAACTCCGAGCCGTGCATGAAGGAAGGATAGGCCGTCGCCCCGACCGCGGTGACCGGGGCTACGATCGGGGAGGAGGAAGAAACGCAGGACGCTGGGAAGACCGTGGGCCGTGCCAAGGGTGGCGCGACCAACCTCGCGAGGATCGTTGGCAAGACCCGCCTCGCGAGAGAGGATGGAGGGATCAGCTTCGCGAGGGAGACTGGAGGGATCAGCCTCGCGAGGATCGCCCGCTAGGCAACGCAGGCCTCCCACCGCTGCCGCCGCAGCCAAGGAGAAACGAGGACCTCCATCAGGACGAGGAGGCTGGGGGCTTCCAGGAGCCGCGCGCGATCGCCTGCATCCTGGGCGGAGCTCAAGCCCCAGCCTCTCAGCGCATCTTCAAGCAGTTCGCCCGCGAAGTGAACGCAGTACTCCCCAGACTCGAAGCCGCATGCCCTCTCAGGTGGTCGGCGTGCGCCATCATGTTCAGTTCAGCAGATCAGCTCAAGTGTGCGGTAACAAGCGGAGTCCTCCCGATGCTATGTTCCCCAATCATCAGCAACGTGGTGGTCACCAAGACCCTCATTGATGGCGGGGTAGGGCTCAACGTCCTGTCCGTGGAGACGTTCAACAACCTCCAAGTGCCCTACAGCCAGCTTCAGCCAACCAAGCCCTTCTCCGGCATCACTGACGGCTCCACGGTCCCGATTGGGCAGTTCCGCCTCCTTGTCACCTTTGGGGCATGCGACAACTACCGCACCGAGCTCATCGACTTCAGCGTCGCTCACATTTGCCTGCCATACAACGCCATCCTTGGGTACCCAGCGCTGGCCGAGTTCATGGCCGTAACTCACCACGGCTACAACGTCCTCAAGATGCCAGGAAGCGGCGGAGTCATCACGGTGCCCTGTGAAGAAAAGGACGCGGTGTGTTCCCTGGAACAAGCCTTTCAGGCCGCATCACTAGAAGACCCAGATCGCGGAAGCAGGAGGCTTCCCGAGGCCACCCCCAAGAAGAAGAAGACATCGTCCGGCTCGACCACTCAGGAGGCAGGCCCCTCTGGGCCCGCGCCTGCCCAGGGGGAGCCTCCCTCCATCGCATAGGAAAGCGCGCCCGGCGCCCTCCTCAGGCAGGGCTCGGGGGCTCTCCCCTGGAGAGCCACCGACCTAGCCAGGGTCACGGGGGAGGCACTTGGGCACCACATGGAGGCGTGTTTTGAAACACGTTTCCCTCAAGAAGGAGCAAGGCAAGCAGATCCAGACCCACAGGAGTTTGTCAGTAAGGCCATTCAAGATCTAAAGGAGTCAAGAGTCATGAGAGGCGCCCGCCGCCTACCAGCAGTGGCCCCCCATCCAGGCGAGGATGGTGGGCTGCGCGTCTGCATCGACATACCAGGGCTCAACCGAGTCGTCCCTCTGAAGCGCATTTGGCCCTCGCGAGTGGGGCGCTGCGGAGGTCCACCCCACAACTACGTTCGCATGCCTTACGGCTTGCCGAACGCGGCTGACGCGTACCAGCGCCTCATGAGGGGCATCACGGAGGCACGAGAGACCAGGCGTTCCGCAGCCCTGGCAGAGATGGAGATGGCCCGCGAGGAGCCGCCAGTGCCTCCGGAGCCTCCCGAGGCCCCTGGGCCTGGGGGCTCGTGAGGATCGGCTCCCGCAGCCCCCCGAGCCCGCTACACCAACATCCCTTCGTCCTCAACATTATCAGGTGACATCTTTCAAGTTTTACTTCCAGCTGGGAGCGCCCCCAGGGCTGCATTATTCCCAAGCCGCGTGGGTCCGTCCCCGCGGCGTGTATCCCTTTATCCCATGTTGTTAGCTTACCTTGTTGGGGGCGCCCCTCATGCTGCATGATCCCCAAGCCGCTCGGGCCAAGCCTAGCGGCATGTATCCCATTTGTGTTTATTTTCGATCATGCGTTAGACCCACCATGCTTGATTATTTGATGCCGGTCCACGACACCTCTTCTCCTCCATGCCGACCACTTGCACGTTAAAGGGGGGGGGCACCTGAGCATCGCGACTCAGGGCTCTTACTGGCTCTCCAGCCCTCACCCTCTGGCCTTGTCCATGGCATCGCGACCTGGCATACCAGCGACGGCTGAGACCAGCTCGAGGGCCGGGACCCGAGGACGTAGAGTGCCGACATCTAACCAAATTTGCAGGGACACATCACAAGATAAGGCCCAGTGCCAGGCGCAACCCGCCTAGAGGTAGGGCCCCGTGAGTCCCGCACCGGCTCACGGGTGCCCAGATACACCTCGCCAGGCCCTACCGTGCCAGCCACGTGTCAGGGCGGGGCTGTACACGCCCCGGGGGCTCCTCCCAGAGGGGCCCCCCTCCCACGTACCAGTGGAAGCACCATGCTCCGCGCTGGCTGACGACACTGCCGAGGAGCGGCTATGCCCGTACACATATGGTAGCACTATGCTCTGCGCTGGTGATAAACAACTGAGGGTGGCCCCCGGGCCGCATGAACCTCAGGGACCCCAGAGCTCAGTGTCTAGCCTCATCGTAACGCCTCCCCTCGGGAGTGCCGCGCGAGGGGGCTGGGCACGGGGGCTGCGCCTGGGTCACACCCAGACGCACGCCGCCCGGCCAGGTCCCCCCGGGCCTGGTTCGTCGCGCGTCTCTCCCCGAGCGGAGCCAAGGTACGAAGGCCGTTTGAGCGTCAAGGGGGACTCCTGAGCATCGCGACTCAGGAGCCTAACTGGTCACGTAGCCCCTCACTCCGTGGCCCCATCCTGGTTTCCGGTCGGGACCATCACTGGGTGAGGCACGCGCGCGGCCGGGCTCAGCAGACGTAGAACGGTGGATCTACCCGCATCACACCTCCCTACTTGCTATTCGTGCGCCAAGGGGGACTCCTGAGCATCGTGACTCAGGAGCCTAACTTGTCACGTAGCCCCTCACTCCTTGGTTCCGTCCTGGTTTCCGGTCGGGACTATTGCTGGGTGAGGTACGCGCGGGGCTGGGCTCTACCGGCGTAGAACGTAAGCAAGTAGGAAGGAAAAGCGCTAATTTCAAGGAATTCAAAAGCAAATATTACAGTCCACACTGTTATTTCAATGCCAAACGCAAGTTTAAACGCCTCCCCGAGGCATGATACGTGTGCAGGAATTAAAAGCAGGACAGGAGCCACGACGGAGTCACTTGGCGGCGGGGGAGCAGCGCGGAGCGGGTTCGCCTCACGGAGCAGCGGGGTCGGCAGCGCCTTGCTCCGGCTTGGTGCTGAAGGCCCGGAACTTCCCCAGCAGAACCTTCGCGCGACCCTTCACGGCCCCGGCAGCAGCAGCGGCACGCTCACCGCTCACTGGCTCCAGCAGGCTGTCGAGGTCGACACCGGGATCACGAAGGTAGATGTGGATGAGGACCCGCGCCAGTGCTGCAGAAGACAGGACACGCGCCTCGGCCTTGACCGTGGGGCCAAGGCCAAGGGCGACATCTTCAAGAGCGTGAACCAAGAAGGGAAGCAGCTTGGCGGGGCCGTTCTCGGCGCCAGCCAGCGGGCTCTCCAGGCCGTTGTCGTAAAGCATCCTCAGCGAGGAGCGAGCCTTCGCCTCCAACTCCGTGAAGGCGCGCGGTCCTCGGCAAGAACCAGGGCCTTGCCGTCCAGCTCGGCCTTCCTCGCCCCCAACTCCTGCTCCAGCGTGCCTAGGCGGTCGCGGCGCTTCCTGAGCTTGGCCTCCCGGCCCTCGATGGCTGCCTCGCGAGCCTTCGCGCCTTCTTCCTGCTCTTGGCGAAGGCGGACCTCTTCCGCGAGCCGATCCCGCAGGCCTTGCAGCTCGCCCTTCAGCGCCTTGTAGTGACCGCGGACGTCGACCACCTCCCCCAAGGCTGCATCACGGGTAGCCTTCGCCTCCAGGACGGCCTGCTTCTCCTCGTCGCATGCCGTCGAGGCCTGGACCAGCGTCGCCCGAATCGAGGCGTCGGAGCGAACCCATCCAGAAGCCAACTGTAAACGCCCGTCCACCAAGCGGGGGTCGGCGCCAAGAAGATCCTGCCGCAGTCGGTCCAGCTCGGCAACAGCACGATCCAGAATGGCAGAAGGAGTCGGAAAGACAGCGGCTGGTGGAGTAGGAGGAGAAGGCAGCAGCGCAGCCGCAGCATCCTGAGGCGGAATCTGCCGCGCCCCGACAGCTGTAGTGGCGGCGGCAGGCAAGAGCACCTCGGGAGCCACTTGGGCCGTGGGGGCTGAGCTCGCCCCAGCTGGCTCAGCCAAACCTCACGAGGACGACTGGGCAGGAGAAGCCTGTGCGTCGCGGTCACCTTCCTTCGCGGGCAGAAGCGCCGCCGCGGATGGGACCTCGGGAGCCCCCTTCGGCTTCTTTGCTGCGGGCGCCAACCTACCCAAAGATGCGGACGTCATGCCTCAGAAGCAGAGCAAGAGATAAAGACAAGGATCGAATGCTTACGGGTCGTCGCCAGTGAGCTCAAGCGGCCTCCGGCCAAATTTGAAGCCTGAAAGTCGGCTGGAAGGGTCGACCTCGAGAAGCTTGGAGGTAGAAGGTGCGTCTGCGGTTCGCCCCGGGGCCGGGGGAGACCCGCGGGAGATCAGCCCGGTCCTGTCCTTCTTCGGGATCAGGGGCGAGCTCCCGCCGTCCTGCTCGTCGTCCTCTGCGTCGTCATCCTCGTCGTCATCATTCGGAGAGAGGCAGAGAACGCGGGACCTGCGCCGGGGGAGGGGAGCCCTCGACTCTCCGTCAGTCGCCTCAGAGTCAGGCCCCTTTCCGCGCTCCTCTCCCTCTTCCTCTTTGCTGGAGTCGCCGGAGGGCACGTCCACCGGTTCCTCGGGAGCTTCCAGGGGCACTGGCCCATCCCCGTTGATGACGGGCATGGACTTCACCACCTGCTCCCAGTCGTTGCGGAGGAACAAGGGTGTAGGAGCGCCCTCCAGCCTCGCCACATTGCCCCCGACCAGAGATTGGAGAACCGCAACCAGGTCTCCGGCGGCCAAGGCCGCGGGATTCGGACGGGGCCTCCACATTGGAAGCGAGTACTGCCGAAGCGGAGCCAGCCGGTGCTCCAGGAACTCCCTCAGCAGCGACGCCCCGGTCAGCTTCGCCGCCACCATGTCGGCCGGCCTCAGATCCGCGTCCATCTTCTCCAACACCATCTTCACGCGGGGATCCGTGAGCTCCGCTCGACCCCAGTCGCTGGAGCTCGTGGGCTGCTCCGTGGGCAAGATCAGCCGAGGGTGGATGCGCCCAGCATCCACCAAGATCCACTTGCTCCTGAAGCCCTCAATCCTCTTCCCAGAGTTGGAGATGGCAATGGCGCCGCCGGACGCGACGAAGCTCGCGCACGCAGAAGCGGTCCCTCGAGAGGTCCGGAGGTAGAAGTAGTGGCGCAGCAAGGCCACTGAGGGCTGCACCCCAACATGTGCTTCGCAATAATAAGCAAAGATTGCCAGGAGAAGGACGGAGTTGGGATGGAGATGCAGAGCCTGTAGCTTGTAATGGCGGAGGACAGAGAAGAAGAACTCGGAGAAGGGAGGCACCAGGCCAGCAACAATGGCACTTACGAAGAGCGGATAGAAGGTGCTCCCTTGACCTTCAGGGGTGGCGAAGCCGGCCTTGAACACCTTCTTCCCGTCGATGCCCCACGCCGTCGCCATCCGGCGCAACCGGGTAAGGCCCGCCTCCGACACATTCGGCGAGTCCAGGGCAGACGAGTACCAAGCTGCGGCCGGGGGCTGACGAGGCGCCATGGCTCCCTAGGCCGCGCGGTCAGAGCAGATCTGGAAATCTCGGAGGAAGGAAGGAGAGGCGCAAGAAAGGGGATCTGAGCAGCAGCCGGAGAAAGAAAGAAGCAGGGCCTAGGCGGATGCCACTCCTTTATCAACTCGCGCGGTTACTGAGGCGCCCACGTCCAGTCAACCACCACGCGGCACCCAAGGCTGCAGGCTGTTAGGGCCCACGACGCTTCGCTCTTGCCCTTCCGCCTCCCTGCACGGCCAAGTTCGGGCGCGCCTTGGGCCCGGGGGCTACTGTCGGTGTTCTGAGAATGGGGGTCCCCAGACTTGCCTGCCTGCGGCCTGCGGCGTGGCTCAAAGGGGGGCCCAGCACGGCCCGTCTTCACCAACACAAACCCAAGACCCTCGCGAGGGGCCAAGCCTCGCGAGGCAGACGATGCGAAGCTTCCTCAGGCACGGCCTCGTCAGGCTGGCTCACGAGGAGGCGGAGAGATCAAGGCGGAGTACCTCATGAGGTGCCCATGACGCAAGCCGTGACGACTCAGGGCGCCAGGCGGGTGCCAGCCCGCGCAGCATCCTCCTTTCCTCTTTGGTGCAAAGGGGGCAAGCGCAGCCGTGGAGTACCGAGGCATCAGGCAAAGGTTGCCATTTCGGTGCAACGAGACCAAGACCAGGAGGACTACGAGATGGAGGTCACCGTGGAGCCCAAGACGGCGTCATCACCAGAGCTTTGCGCAAGCGAAGACTACTTTTGTCAGGATAGATGATACTTGCTGTCCCCCTTCAAATTAGCCCGCCATTGTTGGCTCCCTTCCCGCTCAATATTTGGGAAGAGGACCAGGGCCTCTATAAATAGGACCAGCCACCCACACAGCAAAGGGGGGTTCCGTTCCGGTTCGGTCAGAGAGAGAGAGAGAAAGGTGGCTGAACTCCTCCCAGCAGTTCATCGCCTCAGCCAAGAACAGACCCTCGCGAGGCTGTTCTTCCTTGTATTGTTCATCATCATCAGCCCAAGAGGCAATCCACACACCACACACTAGAGTAGGGTATTACACCACAACGGTGGCCCGAACCAGTATAAACCCTGTGTCTCTTGTGTTGTTCTTTCCTTAGTTCAGATCCTAGCACGGCGAAGGGGTGCAGGAAGGTAGGAGGCGAAATCTCCGCGCGCACCCCAGTGTTCGAACCTCAAGGGTCTGCGGGAACCCGAAATCCGACAGACATGATAACTTAAATACTAAAGCATATCAACAAGCAACTACGTCTTTCAAAATATCAACGCTAAAATAAGATATCCCTAGCCCATCATGCTCAATCATTGATCCATTCATGAAAAACACTCACATGTCAACTACGCCCAGTGCTCAAGTACGATCACAGTGCCTCCTAGTTGGTGCTTTTATAAGAGAAGATGGAGACTCAAATTCAAAAATAAAAATTGCATAAAGTAAAAGAAAGGCCCTTCGCAGAGGGAAGTAGGGATTTGTAGAGGTGCCAGAGCTCAAAGTGAAAATTGAGAGATAAAAACATTTTGAGAGGCATACTTTTCCCACCAACGAAATGGACTTAGAGTTCCCAACACTTTTCATGCTAGATATATAATAGGCTGTTCCCAAACAGAAATTAAAGTTTATTCCTTTTTCCACCATACTTTCACTTTCCATGGCTAACCGTATCCACAAGTGCCTTCCATACCAACACTTTCGAAGGAATTTATTATTTGACAACATAAAGTAAATTCATTTTTCATTTTGGGACTGGGCATCCCTGAACCTTTGCCTTACTCTCGTGCAATGACAAGTGAATAAACACTCACCGTGAGAATAACACATCTAGCATGGAAAATATTAGCCACCCCTCACCGCCTCGCAAGCGGTACGAGCACACAAAAGAGAAATTTATTTTGAATATTAGAGATGGCACATACAAAGTTGGTTAGAATGGCAAAAGAATACCACATATAGGTAGATCTAGTGGACTCATGTGGCAAAACTGGTTTAAAGGATTTTGGATGCACAAGTAATGATCATACTTAATGCAAAATGAAGGTTAGCAAAAGATTGGGATGTTGGGGAACGTAGTAATTTCAAAATTTTCCTATGCACACACAGGTTCATGGTGATGCATAGCAATGAGAGGGCAGAGAGCGTCTACGTACCCTCGTAGACCGTAAGCGGAAGCATTTATCAACATGGTTGATGTAGTCGTACACCTTCACGATCCGTCCCGATCAAGTACCAAACGTACGGCACCTCCACGTTCAGCACACGTTAAACTCGATGACGTCCTCGCCTTCTCGATCCAGCAACAGGGGCGAAGTAGTAGATGAGTTCCGGCAGCACGAGTGCGTGGTGACGGTGTTGGTGAAGAACAATCTCCGCAGGGCTTCGCCTAAGAACTATGAAAACTATGACAGAGGATAAACTAGAGGGGACGGGGTAGCCGACACACGGCTTGGTGTTTCTTGATGTGTCTTGGGTGCTAGCCCTACCACTTTATTTATATGTTGAGCCTTGGGGTCGAAACTTGGAGTAAAAGCCTCCACAAAGTCGGTTTCACCCGAAAGGCAAGAGTCCTTCTCGGACTCCAGGGCCAGACGCCAGGGTTCCCGGCATCTGGACCCAGACGCTAGGGACCCTGGCGCCTGGCCCCTGGACTTTATAAAACTTCCTTTTGCGCTTTCCAAAAACCTTGTGGGCTTTCCCCTTTGGCCCAAATAAAGTGTTCTCATACCCAAACATTTCGGGAAACATCTGGAACCCCTTCCAGTGAATTCTGGAACCCTTCCGGTGACCAAACACTATTATCCCATATATCAAACTTTATCTCCGGACCATTCCGGAGTTCCTCGTCATGTACATGATCTCATCTCGGACTCCGAACAACATTCAGTCACCAACATACATAACTCATATAGTACTATATCATCAACGAATGCTTAAGCGTGCGGACCCTATGGGTTCGAGAACTATGTAGACATGACTGATACACCTCTCTAGTCAACAATCAATAGCGGAAACCTGGATGCCCATATTGTATCCTACATATTCTACGAAGATCTTTATCGGTCGGACCGCATAACAACATACGTTGTTCCCTTTGTCATCGGTATGTTACTTGCCCGAGATTCGATCATCGGTATCTCAATACCTAGTTCAATCTCGTTACCGGCAAGTCTCTTTACTTGTTCCGTAACACATCATCCCACAACCAACTCATTAGTTGCAATGCTTGCAAGGCTTAAGTGATGTGTATTACCGAGTGGGCCCAGAGATACCTCTCCAACAATCGGAGTGACAAATCCTAATCTCGAATTACGCCAACCCAACAAGTACCTTCGGAGACACCTGTAGAGCACCTTTATTATCACCCAGTTACATTGTGACTTTTGGTAGCACACAAAGTGTTCCTCCGGTAAACGGGGGTTGCATAATCTCATAGTCATAGGAACATGTATAAGTCATGAAGAAAGCAATAGCAACAAACTAAACGATCAAGTGCTAAGCTAACGAAATGGGTCAAGTCAATCAAATCATTCTCCTAATGATGTGACCCCATTAATCAAATGACAACTCTTTGTCTATGGCCAGGAAACATAACCATCTTTGATCAACGAGCTAGTCAAGTAGAGGCATACTAGTGACATTCTGTTTGTCTATGTATTCACACATGTATCATGTTTTCGGTTAATACAATTCTAGCATGAATAATAAACATTTATCATGATATAAGGACATAAATAATAACTTTATTATTGCCTCTAGGGCATATTTCCTTCAGTCTCCCACTTGCACTAGAGTCAATAATCTAGATTACACAGTAATGATTCTAACACCCATGGAGCCTTGGTGCTGATCATGTTTTGCTCGTGGAAGAGGCTTAGTCAACGGGTCTGCAACATTCAGATCCGTATGTATCTTGCAAATCTCTATGTCTCCCACCTGGACTTGGTCCTAGATGGAGTTGAAGCGTCTCTTGATGTGCTTGGTTCTCTTGTGAAATATGGATTCCTTTGCCAAAGCAATTTCACCAGTATTGTCACAAAAGATTTTCATTGGACCCGATGCACTAGGTATGACACCTAGATCGGATATGAACTCCTTCATCCAGACTCCTTCATTTGCTACTTCTGAAGCAGCTATGTACTCCGCTTCACATGTAGATCCCGCTATGATGCTTTGTTTAGAACTGCACCAACTGACAGCTCCACCATTTAATAAAAACACATATCCGGTTTGTGATTTAGAATCGTCCAGATCAGTGTCAAATCTTGCATCAACGTAACCATTTACGACGAGCTCTTTATCACCTCCATAAACGAGAAACATATCCTTCATCCTTTTCAGGTATTTCAGGATGTTCTTGACCGCTGTCCAGTGATCCACTCCTGGATTACTTTGGTACCTCCCTGCTAAACTAATAGCAAGACACACATCAGGTCTGGTACACATCATTGCATACATGATAGAGCCTATGGCTGAAGCATAGGGAACATCATTCATTTTCTCTCTATCTTCTGCAGTGGTCGGGCATTGAGTCTTAGTCAACTTCACACCTTGTAACACAGGCAAAAACCCTTTCTTTGCTTGATCCATTTTGAACTTCTTCAAAACTTTGTCAAGGTATGTGCTTTGTGAAAGTCCAATTAAGCGTCTCGATCTATCTCTATAGATCTTAATGCCCAATATATAAGCAGCTTCATCGAGGTCTTTCATTGAAAAACTTTTATTCAAATATCCTTTTATGCTATCCAGAAATTCTATATCATTTCCAATCAACAATATGTCATCCACATATAAAATTAGAAATGCTACAGAGCTCCCACTCACTTTCTTGTAAATACAGGCTTCTCCAAAAGTATGTATAAAACCATATGCTTTGATCACACTATCAAAATGTTTATTCCAACTCTGAGAGGCTTGCACCAGTCCATAAATGGATCGCTGGAGCTTGCACACTTTGTTAGCTCCCTTTGGATCGACAAAACCTTCCGGTTGCATCATATACAACTCTTCTTCCAGAAATCCATTCAGGAATGTAGTTTTGACATCCATTTGCCAAATTTCATAATCATAAAATGCGGCAATTGCTAACATGATTCGGACAGACTTTAGCATCGCTACAGGTGAGAAGGTCTCATCATAGTCAATCCCTTGAACTTGTCGAAAACCTTTTGCAACAAGTCGAGCTTTATAGATAGTAACATTACCATCAGCGTCAGTCTTTTTCTTGAAGATCCATTTATTCTCGATGGCTTGCCGATCAACGGGCAAGTCAACCAAAGTCCACACTTTGTTCTCATACATGGATCCCATCTCAGATTTCATGGCTTCAAGCCATTTTGCGGAATCTGGGCTCACCATCGCTTCTTCATAGTTCGTAGGTTCGTCATGGTCTAACAACATAACCTCTAGAACAGGATTACCATACCACTTTGGTGCGGATCTCACTCTGGTTGACCTACGAGGTTCAGTAACAACTTGATCTGAAGTTTTATGATCATCATCATTAACTTCCTCACTAATTGGTGTAGGTGTCACAGGAACCGGTTTCTGTGATGTACTACTTTCCAATAAGGGAGCAGGTATAGTTACCTCATCAAGTTCTACTTTCCTTCCACTCACTTCTTTCGAGAGAAACTCCTTCTCTAGAAAGATTCCAAATTTAGCAACAAAAGTCTTGCCTTCGGATCTATGATAGAAGGTGTACCCAACAGTCTCTTTTGGGTATCCTATGAAGACACATTTCTCCGATTTGGGTTCGAGCTTATCAGGTTGAAGCTTTTTCACATAAGCATCGTAGCCCCAAACTTTAAGAAACGACAACTTTGGTTTCTTGCCAAACCATATTTCATAAGGCGTCATCTCAACAGATTTTGATGGTGCCCTATTTAATGTGAATGCAGCTGTCTCTAGAGCATAACCCCAAAATGATAGCGGTAAATCAGTAAGAGACATCATAGATCGCACCATATCTAGTAAAGTATGATTACAATGTTCGGACACACCATTACGCTGTGATGTTCCGGGTGGCGTGAGTTGCGAAACTATTCCGCATTGTTTCAAATGAAGACCAAACTCGTAACTCAAATATTCTCCTCCACGATCAAATTGTAGAAACTTTATTTTCTTGTTACGATGATTTTCAATTTCACTCTGAAATTCTTTGAACTTTTCAAATGTTTCAGACTTATGTTTCATTAAGTAGATATACCCATATCTGCTTAAATCATCTGTGAAGGTGAGAAAATAATGATACCCGCCGCGAGCCTCAATATTCATCGGACCACACACATCTGTATGTATGATTTCCAACAAATCTGTTGCTCGCTCCATAGTTCCGGAGAACGACATTTTAGTCATCTTGCCCATGAGGCACGGTTCGCAAGTACCAAGTGATTCATAATCAAGTGGTTCCAAAAGTCCATCAGTATGGAGTTTCTTCATGCGCTTTATACCGATATGACCTAAACGGCAGTGTCACAAATAAGTTGCACTATCATTATCAACTCTGCATCTTTTGGCTTCAATATTATGAATATGTGTATCACTACTATCGAGATTCAATAAGAATAGACCACTCTTCAAGGGTGCATGACCATAAAAGATATTACTCATATAAATAGAACAACCATTATTCTCTAATTTAAATTAATAACCGTCTCGCATCAAACAAGATCCAGATATAGTGTTCATGCTCAACGCTGGCACCAAATAACAATTATTCAGGTCTAAAACTAATCCCGAAGGTAGATGTAGAGGTAGCGTGCCGACTGCGATCACATCGACTTTGGAACCATTTCCCACGCGCATCGTCACCTCGTCCTTAGCCAATCTTCGCTTAATCCGTAGCCCCTGTTTCGAGTTGGAAATATTAGCAACAGAACCAGTATCAAATACCCAGGTACTACTGCGAGCATTAGTAAGGTACACATCAATAACATGTATATCCCATATACCTTTGTTCACCTTGCCATCCTCCTTATCCGCCAAATACTTGGGGCAGTTCCGCTTCCAGTGACCAGTCTGCTTGCAGTAGAAGCACTCAGTCTCAGGCTTAGGTCCAGACTTGGGTTTCTTCTCTTGAGCAGCAACTTGTTTGCCGTTCTTCTTGAAGTTTCCCTTCTTCTTCCCTTTGCCCTTTTTCTTGAAACTGGTGGTCTTATTGACCATCAACACTTGATGCTCCTTCTTGATTTCTACCTCCGCAGCCTTTAGCATTGCGAAGAGCTCGAGAATCGTCTTATCCATCCCTTGCATGTTATAGTTCATCACGAAGCTCTTGTAGCTTGGTGGCAGTGATTGAAGAATTCTGTCAATGACGCTATCATCCGGAAGATTAACTCCCAGTTGAATCAAGTGATTGCAGTACCCAGACATTATGAGTATATGCTCACTGACAGAACTATTCTCCTCCATCTTGCAGCTGCAGAACTTATTGGAGACTTCATATCTCTCAATCTGGGCATTTGCTTGAAATATTAACTTCAACTCCTGGAACATCTCATATGCTCCATGACGTTCAAAACATCGTTGAAGTCCTGGTTCTAAGATGTAAAGCATGGCACACTGAACTATTGAGTAGTCATCAACACGTGACTACCAGGCATTCACAATGTCTGCAGTTGCTGGCGCGGGTGGTACACCTAGCAGTGCTTCCAGGACGTAATTCTTCTGTGCAGCAATGAGGATAATCCTCAAGTTATGGACCCAGTCCGTGTAATTGCTACCATCATCTTTCAACTTTCATTTCTCAAGGAACGCATTAAAATTTAACGGAACAACAACACGAGCCATCTATCTACAATCAACATAGACAAGCAAGAAACTATCAGGTACTAAGTTCATGATAAATTTAAGTTCAATTAATCATATTACTTAAGAACTCCCACTTAGATAGACATCCCTCTAATATTCTAAGTGATCACGTGATCCATATCAACTAAACCATGTCCGATCATCACGTGAGATGGAGTAGTTTCAATGGTGAACATCACTATGTTGATCATATCTACTATATGATTCACGCTCGACCTTTTGGTCTCCGTGTTCCGAGGCCATATCTGTTATATGCTAGGCTCGTCAAGTTTAACCTGAGTATTCCGCGTGTGCAACTGTTTTGCACCCATAGTATTTGAATGTAGAGCCTATCACACCCGATCATCACGTGGTGTCTCAGCACGAAGAACTTTCGCAACGGTGCATACTCAGGGAGAACACTTATATCTTGATAATTTAGTGAGAGATCATCTTATAATGCTACCATCAATCAAAGCAAGATAAGATGCATAAAAGATAAACATCACATGCAATCAATATAAGTGATATGATATGGCCATCATCATCTTGTGCTTGTGATCTCCATCTCTGAAGCACCGTCATGATCACCATCGTCACCGGCGCGACACCTTGATCTCCATCGTAGCATCGCTGTCGTCTCGCCAATCTTATGCTTCTATGACTATCGCCACTGCTTAGTGATAAAGCAAAGCATTACAGGGCGATTGCATTGCATACAATAAAGCGACAACCATATGGCTGCTGTCAGTTGTCGATAACTCAGTTACAAAACATGATCATCTCATACAATAAAATATAGCATCATGCCTTGACCATATCACACCACATCATGCGTTACAACGGGAGGATTTTTTTCATAATCTTCACTGGCGATGACCACATTTTGTTCACATCTCATCGCATGATTTTGAAAATTTGTTCACAAATGCATGAAAATGTTTCTTTTTAAAAATTTATTCATAAATTGAAGCAATGTTCACATTTTCAAAAACATATCGTGGTTGTCCAAAAACCTGGTAATTCAAAGAATTATTCTGAATTTCAAGAAATATTTTTTAAAAACATACTATAATATTCCGATCCACCCCAGCAGTTAATTCTTCAAAATCCACGCGGGTATATAGTCACAAAGACTCAGAAGCATTACTGTTTAACTACATAGCTTCGATCATTTGTGAACATTTTTACAAATTTGAAAACATTTTTCACTATATACAAACATTAAAAATATGAACATTTTTTTATGTTGTGAACGGCTTTTAAGCATTTTCTTTTGAATGGGCGAACAATTCTATAATAGACGAACATTTTTTCGAAATTGGTGGATTTTTCTTGAAATTCACGATAGGGGTAGATATATAGATTTCTCAATCCCATTAATTCCGTAGTCGATTCCATAAGGGCCTTGGATCACATCCACGATCCATGCTTATCCATGCTTTGCATGTTATCCTTCCATTCCATAATCCTTCAATCTATCCTTCCTTTAATACACCGTCACATCAGCCCACAAATCCTGCCCATGCAGGGTGCAAGTCCATTATCTATTCTTGCATGTACGTGAATATCTTTCCATTGCACAATCCTCTATTCATCATTCCTTTAATACACCCTCCAAGACAGCCCATGATTCCTTTAATCAAGGGTCCTGATTGCCTATTTTAGCGATCTTGCTGATATTCAAACTCAACTGCGAACGTATATAAACTAGAAAGAGTCAGTCTAAAGAACCGAGGTGGGACAATTTAACATGAAATATGGTTGCACAATCCTCTATTCATCATTCCTTTTATGCTTTTTTGCAGCGATTTTATGCTGAGTAGACCCAGCGGTGCAACAACTGCATCAATACATTTTTTATCACGGCATACTTTTTTAGCGGTATAATTTTTTTGTACACCCTGGTGGAGGCCAGCAGCCCGAGGCCCAATCCCGTTTGAAATCATAGAAATATAATGCAACCTAGTTTTAGACATAACAATTAGTTGTCTCAGTTGGTTGTTCCATTGAATTACCTATGATATGAAGTAAGAGGTCTTCGGTTCGAATCCTTGCATGGCCCTTATTTTTAACACATTTGTGGGATGTCAATCCGGGATCTAGACGGGCCGCAGAGAGCATGTTGAGGCCCAACCTGATGTGGGGTGGGAGCAGGCTTAAGTGCGCGCTGCGAACGTGGCCCATGCGTTTTTTCTAAACGTTTTTGGTATAATTTTTATGACGGGCCATAAAAATAGTACCACCTTGGATAGAAAATAAATCCCAAAAATATAATATGGGTGAACGGATGAAAAAATTAACGAAACGCACCTTGCTTTATTAGTAAGTATAGAAGTATAGATGATATGGCCATCATCTTCTTGTGCTTGTGATCTCCATCTCCGAAGCACCGTCATGATCACCATCATCACCGGCGCGACACCTTGATCTCCATCGTAGCATCATTGTCGTCTCGCCAACTTATACTTCTACGACTATCGCTACCGCTTAGTGATAAAGTAAAGCATTACAGGGCGTTTGCATTGCATACAATAAAGCGACAACCATATGGCTCCTGCCAGTTGCCGATAACTCGGTTACAAAACATGATCATCTCATACAATAAAATATAGCATCATGCCTTGACCATATCACATCACATCATGCCTTGCAAAACACAAGTTAGACGTCCTCTACTTTGTTGTTGCAAGTTTTACGTGGCTGCTACGGGCCGAGCAAGAACCGTTCTCACCTACACATCAAAACCACACCGATAGTTCGTCAAGTTAGTGTTGTTTTAACGTTCTCAAGGACCGGACATAGCCACACTCGGTTCAACTAAAGTTGGAGAAACTGACACCTGCCAGCCACCTATGTGCAAAGCACATCGGTAGAACCAGTCTCGCGTAAGCGTACGCGTAATATCGGTCCGGGCCGCTTCATCCAACAATACCGCCGAACCAAAGTATGGCATGCTGGTAAGCAGTATGACTTGTATCACCCACAACTCACTTGTGTTCTACTCATGCATATAACATCTACGCATAAAACCAGGCTATGATACCTCTGTTGGGGAACATAGTAATTTCAAAATTTTCCTACGCACACACAGCATCATGGTGATGCATAGCAACGAGAGGTAAGAGTGTTGTCTACGTACCCTCGTAGACCGTAAGCGGAAGCATTTATCAACGCGGTTGATGTAGTCGTATACCTTCACGATCTGTCCCGATCAAGTACCGAACGTACGACACCTCCGCGTTCAGCACATGTTCAGCTCGATGACGTCCTCGCCTTCTCGATCTAGCAAGAGGGGTGAAGTAGTAGATGAATTCCGGCAGCACGACAGCGTGGTGACGGTGTTGGTGAAGAACAATCTCCGCAGGGCTTCGCCTAAACACTACGAAAACTATGACGGAGGATAAACTAGAGGGGCCGGGGTAGCCGGCACACGACTTGGTGTTTCTTGATGTGTCTTGGGTGCTAGCCCTACCCCTCTATTTATATGTTGAGCCTTGGGGTTGAAACTTGGAGTAAAAGCCTCCACAAAGTCGGTTTCACCCAAAGGGCAAGAGTCCTTCTCGGACTCCAGGGCCAGACGCCAGGGTTCCCGGCGTCTGGACCCAGATGCCAGGGACCCTGGCGTCTTGCCCCTAGACTCTGCAAAACTTCCTTTTGCGCTTTCCAAAAACCTTGTGGGCTTTCCCCTTTGGCCCAAATAAAGTGTTCTCGTACCCTTTCGGTGACCAAACACTATTATCCCATATATCAAACTTTATCTCCGGACCATTTCGGAGTTCCTCGTCATGTCCGTTATCTCATCCCAGACTCCGAACAACATTCGGTCACCAACATACATAACTCATATAGTACTATATCGTCAATGAACGTTTAAGCATGCAGACTCTATGGGTTCGAGAACTATGTAGACATGACCGAGACACCTCTCTGGTCAATAACCAATAGCGGAACCTGGATGCCCATATTGGTTCCTACATATTCTACGAAGATCTTTATCGGTCGGACCGCATAACAACATACGTTGTTCCCTTTGTCATCGGTATGTTACTTGCCCGAGATTCGATCGTCGGTATCTCAATACCTAGTTCAATCTCGTTACCGGCAAGTCTCTTTACTCGTTCCGTAACACATCATCCCGCAACCAACTCATTAGTTTCAATGCGTGCAAGGCTTAAGTGATGTGTATTATCGAGTGGGCCCAGAGATACCTCTCTGACAATCGGAGTGACAAATGCTAATCTCGAAATACGCGAACCCAACAAGTACCTTCGGAGACACCTGTAGAGCACCTTTATAATCACCCAGTTACATTATGACGTTTGGTAGCACACAAAGTGTTCCTCCGGTAAACCGGAGTTGCATAATCTCATAGTCACAGGAACATGTATAAGTCATGAAGAAAGCAATAGCAACAAACTAAACGATCAAGTGCTAAGCTAACGAAATGGGTCAAGTCAATCACATCATTCTCCTAATGATGTGACCCCGTTAATCAAATGACAACTCTTTGTCTATGGTCAGGAAACATAACCATCTTTGATCAACGAGCAAGTCAAGTAGAGGCATACGAGTGACATTTTGTTTGTCTATGTATTCACACATGTATCATGTTTCCGGTTAATACAATTCTAGCATGAATAATAAACATTTATCATGATATAAGGAAATAAATAATAACTTTATTATTGCCTCTAGGGCATATTTCCTTCATGGGAAGCGACTAATCAAGAAACGAATAATCTCATATGCGAGCATTAAGCATAATTAACACCGAATAATGCACCACAAGTAGGATATAATTTCATTGACTGTTGACTTTCGTGCTTGCATAGGGAATCACAAACCTTAACACCAATATTCTTACTAAAGCATAATTACTCATCAAAGATGACTCACATATCACATCATCATATCTCAAAACTATTGCTAAGAAACAAGTTTATTTTGTCCAATGATCTTCATGAAAGTTTTTATTATATCCTTCTTGGATATCTATCACGTTGGGACTAATTTTCGTGTGTTGCTTTTCTCAAGCTCAAACAAATATAAGTGAAGATCATGAGCATAATATTTCTTTCTCTCAAATTAATTTAAGTGAAGCAAGAGAGAATTTCTTGAAATTTTTACTAACTCTCAAATAAATCTGAGTGAAGCAAGATAGCAATTCTTCAAAAATACTAAAGCACACCGTGCTCAAAAAGATATAAGTGAAGCACTAGAGCAAATCCATAACTCATAAAAATTTAAGTGAAGCATAGAGAGCAATTTTAACAAGTCATGGCATAATTTTGGCTCTCTCAAATAGGTGTGTCCAACAAAGGATCAAGACTAAAAACATAAAATAAAACAAGCAAAGACTCATATCATACAAGAAGCTCCAAGCAAAACACATAGTATGTGACGAATAAAAATATAGCTTCGTGTAAAATACCGATGGTCATTAGAAGAAAGAGGGGATGCCACCCGGAGGCATCCCCAAGCTTAGTTGCTTGCTCTCTTTGGATAATAACTTGGGATGCCGGGGCATCCCAAAGCTTAGGCTCTTCTTACTCCTTATTCCTTCATCCATCGTAAGATAACCCAAAACTTGAAAACTTCAATCACACAAAACTCAACAAAAGCCTTCATGAGATCCGTTAGTATAAGAAAACAAATCACTACTATAAGTGCTGTAGTAAACCAATTAATATTTTTTTCTTGCATTATATTTACTGTATTCCAACTTTTCTATGGCAAAAACTCATCAAAGAAAACCATAGTATCATCAAAACAAGCACACAATGCAAAGAAAACATAATCTGTCAAAAATAGAACAGTCTGTAGCAATCTGGATATTTCGTATACTTCTATAACTCTAAAAACTCTGAAATTTAGGACACCCTGGGCAATTTGCATATTAATCTACTGCAAAAGGAAATGGTATTTTATCACTCTCTGGTTAAAAATGAAAATTATTTTCACAACGCAAAAGTTTCTGTTTTTTCAGCAAGATCAAACAACTATCACCCAAAAAGATCCTAAAGGCTTTACTTGGCACAAACACTAATTAAAACACAAAAAACACAATCATTACAGTAGCATAATTGTGCTAACACTCAAGAACAGAAACAAAAAGCAAAAATAAATTTTATTCATCGGGTTGCCTCCCAACAAGCGTTATAGTTTTACGCCCTTAGTTAGGCATAAAGCAAGGATATAAGTTTTGTCATCCGTGATTTTGGCAACTTTTGTAAGGGTTTTCTCAAACCCGATAGGCGCTTTATGCTTCCATAAATTGTCATGAAAAGAAATGTGACACCCGGATAGTTAAGCTACAATGAACCTCTGCTAACGATGCCACATCACCTTGGTTACTGTTGATAAACTCGCGTTGATTCAAAATCGATTCAGAAATTCAAATTTTAAATAAAGTCAAACTAGGAAAGTTTTCAAACATTAAGTGATTATGTTGGAGAAACCACATTTTTATAAAAGGATTAAACGGAATAAAGTAATTAAATCAGTAGTGAAAACAACTAATTAAATGCCTTTTGTATTTTATAAAATACTAAACTATTTTATTTCACGGTATAACTTTTTGTGGCAGTGTTTTATTCTAAAACATTATTTTGGGAGCTATTCTCATCATTTACAAAACTAAAATAAAGACCAAAAGGACAAAGTAAATAAAAACAAGGGGAAAAAAGAAACCAAAGCCCCCCACTGGGCGATGGCCTAGCTGGCCGCACACCCATCTAGCCCAGTTCCCTCCGCCGACCCGCCAAACCCTTAAACCCCCTGGGGTAACGAACCCTAGCGCCCTCCCCACTTTCCCCACGATCCCCACCCCTCGCACTTCTTCCCCCTGCCTGGATCTGGATCTGCACCGAGCCAATCCCCGCTGCACGACGCTGCCCCACCGTTCGCGGGAGCCGCCCCCGTCACCATCCGCCTCGCGCCCTCGTCCTCCCCCTTCCTCTGCGCCTTCCCATCACCCCTGCCCGACTGCCTCGTCACCAGCGGCCCACGCGCATCAGCCATTGGAGCAACCATCCAGCACCACTGGCTCCTCCCGCACGATGCCCGCATCATTCTCCTTCATCCACATCCGCCCATCGCCGCCTCGACACCGCCGCCCGACCCCGACTCCACCCTGAGCCCATTGCCTCCCCATCCGGCTCCCGGTGAGCCGTGCCTGCCTTCCCCTCCTCTTGAACCCCGCCATGCTCACCGTAGCCTTCCTGGCTTGCCCCACCGCGTGCCTGCTCGCTCCATGCCGCCACGCGCATGCACTCGCCTCCGCGCCCCGCCATGCCCGGGTCACACCCCGGGCACGCTCATCGCAGTGCTCGCCATGCCCCTGCGCTGCTAGTGCGCGAGCCCACCGCTCCCTTGCCATCGCTCCGCCTTGCTCCCGCCCGACCTCACTGTCGGTGTCAAACCCTGTGTATCTTGGGTAGGGGGTCCTGAACTGTGCGTCTAAGGCGGATGGTAACAGGAGGCGGGGGACACAATGTTTACCCAGGTTCGGGCCCTCGCGATGGAGGTAATACCCTACTTCCTGCTTGATTGATCTTGATGATATGAGTATTACAAGAGTTGATCTACCATGAGATCGGAGAGGCTAAACCCTAGAAGCTAGCCTATGGTATGATTGTTGTTGTCCTACGGACTAAAAGCCTCTGGTTTATATAGACACCGGAGGGAGCTAGGGTTACACAGAGTCGGTTACAAGGGAGGAGATCTACATACCTGAATTGCCAAGCTTGCCTTCCACGCAAAGGAGAGTCCCACCCGGACACAGGACGAAGTCTTCAATCTTGTATCTTCTTAGTCCAACAGTCTGGCCAAAGTATATAGTCCGACTGTCCGAGGCCCCCCTAATCCAAGACTCCCTTAGTAGCCCCTGAGTCAGGCTTCAATGACGACGAGTCCGGCGCGCAGATTGTTTTCGCCATTTCAAGGAGGGTTCCTCCTCCGAATACTCCATAGATGATTTTGAACACAAGGATAGTGTCCGGCTCTGCAAAACAAATTCCACATACCACCGTAGAGAGTATAATATTTCTACAAATGTAATCTGCTAACAACTTTTTATAACGTGACATCACGCCCTAGCCCCGGTCATTATTCGGACCGTGTTTCTCAACGAGCCACTGCACACATTGCGAGACAGTTTTCTTGGCACGTCTTGTCGAAGCAGAGATCGTGTCCCCTTATCCCGGGATCCTCATCAATACGGGCGTGGGTAACCCAACCGCGCCATCAATCACGACGCTTGGGGAATAAGCGAGTTTTAGCAGGCAAGTGGGGAGGCATGCAGTTTCTACCGCCCTTATAAAGGGATAAGGACTCCTCTTTTTTACCCACGCCTTCTTCTTCCCTGCCCATCCATTCTCGTGCACTCGAGCTCCAGCGCCCAAGTTCGCATCTTCTCTACAAAAACACTCTGAACATGTCTGGAGGAGGAGGCAAGTGGATGGCCTCCTCCGTTATGGAGGAGAACATCATGAAGCTCCGGGAAGTCGGATACTTGGCCGCAGATATCGTGCACCGGCTCCCCGGCGCGGGGCAGATCGTTCCTACCCCCGAGCCCCACGAAAGGGTTGTATTCCTTACCCATTTCGTCCGCGGGCTGGGATTTCCCCTCCACCCATTTGTTCGCAGGCTCATGTTCTACTACGGGCTGGACTTCCATGATCTGGCCCCCAATTTCATCCTCAACATCTCGGCGTTTATCGTCGTGTGGGAGGTGTCGGTGTCAAAACCGGCGGATCTCGAGTAGGGGGTCCCGAACTGTGCGTCTAAGGTGGATGGTAACAGGAGGCAGGGGACACGACCAGGTTCGGGCCCTCTTGATGGAGGTAAAACCCTACGTCCTGCTTGATTAATATTGATGATATGGGTAGTACAAGAGTAGATCTACCACGAGATCAAGGAGGCTAAACCCTAGAAGCTAGCCTATGGTATGATTGTTGTATATCTTATCTATCAACTAGCCTGGCCTCGGTTTATATAATGCACCAGAGGCCTAGGATAACAAGAGTCCTAGCCGAATACGCCGGTGGGGAGGAGTCCTTGTCTTGATCGCCAAGTCTTGTGGAATATTCCTTGTATGCAGCAGCTGTCCGAACTGGCTCATGAATATACGGCCATGGGGGTCCTCGGCCCAATCTAATAGATCGGGAGATGACGTGGTGAGTACCCCCTAGTCCAGGACACCGTCAGTAGCCCCCTGAACCGGTCTTCAAGTTAGGGATGCTCCTCGATTCTTCCGAACTGTTCTTCATCTTCGGTTGACGGTCTTGAAAACTGGTTCAACAAATATTCTCATCTTCGATCTTGAGGATCGCCGAAATGCATTCGGCGAGTTTACACGTCGGGTATCCAAGGAGCCCCTTTAAGTTTCTGGCCTTTATCAATGCCTTGTTATTTTTATGCCACACCTCGGGTTTGAAGTTGTTCCCGGGCGGCAGCGTCCTCTTGCGTCCGAGCTCCAACGCCGGACTGCATTCGAGGTATCTTTTGCAGCCGAGCACCAACGCCGGACCGCTTCCCAGCTCTAACGCCGGAATGTATCCGAGCTCCAATGTCGGACTATGTATCCGAGCTCCAACGCCGGACTATATCCGAGGTGTCATATCACCTTGGTTCAAAAAAGTTTGAAGGAGTTTAGCCGAGCTGAATGCCGGAAATGCCCTCTACGGAGCCAGCCACTAGCGCCCGAGCTTTATGCCGGATTGCTTCCAAGGTGGTGCACCACCCCGAATGTGGGCCGATTTTTGTGAATATTTTTTATTGGTGCAATTTATTCTCTGCCGAGATATATAGCCAGTAGCCCTCAAGGTGTGTATCGGTCTAAAACCCGAGATGCACCTGAAGGATGACGTAAGACTGCTGATCCTAGTAGCCGCTGAGACTCAGGTTGATTTGCAAAATTGGCCTGAGGATCAAGTCCAAACTCGGCAGAAGACTTCGGGACACTAAAAGCAGTGTGCTCAGTCCTCGAGGCTCAGGTTGGGTGCGGCCGACCAACCTGAGGATCAAAATCTCCTCAGAAACTATATTGCACATAAAATTTTCTGCATTGGACAAGCAATGCAGTAGCCCCCGAGACACTGGTCGGGTGGCAACACCAGATCAGGGGATCGATGTGCCCCTTTAATATTTGTAAATAATAAGCCCGAAGCCCAGTAGCCCCCGAGCCTTAATGCGGGCACGGGTGGCCGAATTAAGGATCAATATCCATAGTAAAATCACAAATTATGTGTAATGACTCTATGTATCCAAGTACTTTACGTCATTAATGCTCGGATCCGCATTGTACAAAACTTTGTTTGACCGACCATCGGCTTCCACCTCCTCGGCCAGTAGCCGAGGAGTGTTTGTCCTACTTTATAAAGCCTTTATGAGGGCAAATATTTACAACAAACAAGGCAATCTGGCCATACGGTTTTATAAACAAAGGTACGCAGAGAGTTATATCACTGTTTAACAGAAGAAATGTCTTCCAAAGAAAATAGTCCCGCTATCGGTTCCTTTCTTTGGGTTGTCATGCTAAGCATGATCATTAAACCTCAGCTCTAATGTAAGAGCAAAATATTGAGGATTTAGTTTGGGAGGCCAGTTAATAGCCCCCGGTAGTGTTCGGCGATAGTCGGGGTCAAGCCGTAAACACTTCGGCCAATGTTATGAACGGCCCATCATTTAACATAGTCATCGGATCGCTGACCAGTTTACGCTTATTGTGAAAGTCAATTTTCGGCTTTCTCCACTAAGGTGCTTAACCATGTGAGCTGGAAGCACAATCACAGTGGTTCTCCCTTTGCACGCCTAGCCGAACAAAACGGAACGTAGGAAGCAAGTGCAGCAGCCGGGCAACCCAACTATTGACCGAAGACACAATTCGAAACCGATGCTTATATAGCAATATCTGAGAATGTTTTTGCCGAATCCCTAAAGGTGTCCGGCGTTGCACTGCGAGACTAATGCTGGAGAAGCGCAAATAGTTTTAAAAGTGCCAAAAAGCTTGGAAAACCAAGAAACGTCAGTAAAAACATGACGTCTGAACAATATCAAGTGTTCGGTGCCAATCTGAAAGTTGGTCTGAGAAAAAAGAAGTGCTTCTGTCGTGCTTTAACATGATACATCCTATCTCAAGACTTCGAGCGGGTCAGCCTACGGCTTCAACCTCCTATCCCGAGGGCGGAGTACTTCTCATCAGGCCAGTTTAGCAAACTAAATCTAGCGGCTTTGAGAGAGAAATTAGGCTCCCCGGCTAGTGACCGCACACTCGTGTCGAAAAAGGAGAGATAAATAATAATAAAACTTTGCAACGACTAAGAAGAAGAACACTTATTATAAAACGACTCAAATAAACTTAAGAGCCCCCAAGTGACTTGGGTAGAGGAATAATTGCATGTACCGAAGTACTTATATCATATCTATGTTCAACTGAACTTTAAACGCGTCTTAACCGACCGTCAGCTTCTCCCTCTTCGGTCAAGGACCGGAAAGTGTTATGTACTCCATCGGTCGAGAATATCGATGGCGTTTCCAATAACCAGGCAATCAAGCCATAAGGCTGTAACAGACAAAGCGCGCTCAGGGAACTTATGCTATATTACCATGAAGTGTAAGAAGCATCTTCGAAGAAAATAGTACCCCCACCAATACCTTTCTTCGGTGCTCATTGTTATTATGAGACTTGTGCAATAGATTTTTTGTACTCATGAGTTCCGTTGTGTGCCGACCATCATTGAAAACTATAAGAGCGCTAGCTTTAGGCTTCACCCAGTCCGAGGTCCGGCTCGGTTGACCCGATCGTGACAATCGCAGAGGTGCTCCCTTTACTCCCTAGCCGAACAATTGGGAACATAGGGATAAACACAGGAGTGAGGCAACCCAGCTTGCAAATCGCTTAAGTCAATATGGTGCATATTGTGGCATAATACACGAACAAGGAACGAAGCCGTACAAGTATAATCATATGCAGGAGGAAAAGCTTCATAAATGAAGCCCCCAAGTGAATTGGGTCCTTGAATTTGTGTGTCACAAACAAAGTTTGGACAAGGAAATTTTTTACAAGCAACTTTTTTCCAAAAAAGTATAATGCTTGGTCAAACCGAACACAAGTTAGAAATTAAAGCTTTGAGCATGAAAGCGACTTAGCTGGTTAATGTGTTCGGTATTGATGACGTGGTCCGAGCTTGATGCGGGGCAATGTTCCATCCCCCAAGCTGGTCCTGAGGTGGCGGAGCGGAGAGCTCGACACACCGAAGTGGTGACATAGCACGGTCAATGCAGACCGGCAGAGTGACGCCGAAGTCCCCGGATCATTTTCCTGTGCACAAAAAATAGTGCAAACCGGAGATAATAGTAATAATGATAATTAAAAAAAATGTGTTGCATAATAAATAATTTTTGCAAAGTGAGGAATAGAAGAAATATGGCCTGGCGCCGCAGTCAATGTCGATGCAGGGCGTCGGCGTGATGTAGTAAAGGCGTGGCAAAGCCTGAATTCACAGGTCGGTCCGAGCTTTGGATGCGGCGTTCGCCGGACTATGTACGGAAACTGATCGAACCACCACACGACCATCATTAATGCGGTCACCATTTGATAGACCTGTGTACATATCATGGACAAACCAGAGTAATAATTCCTTGGGAAAAATGAACCCAAACAAGCAAAAAATACTGGGATTAATAGCACCTGGTTTATTTGTTGTAGCAATCCAAAGGAAGGTGATTCCCAAAATTGGGACTCGCTCCGCACACCCATTGCCTGATGGGCGATAAAACTACGGCATGGCAATGCTGGTAATGGTTGACTCGCCGAGGCAAAGCCCTCGGCCCAGCTAACGTGACGGAGCTGGTCGGAGTGTCCGGAGTAGGTTGATGAAGAGATGGTGAAGCCCCCGGTCCAGCCGAGATGTCGAAGCCTCGACGTCAGCCGATGAGTCGAAGCAGGTCGGCGTGACGGACACCAGCTTGAAGAAGCAGTAGTGCGGCCCTGTCGATGCAGGTCGTGATGTGGTTGATGCCGGCTTGATGAAGCGACCGTGCGGCGATGCCGGTATGCCCGCTCCGTGTAATCCGTGGGGCGGCGATGTTGATGATGATTTATCCTTCACGATGCCGGACTCTTGTTCGGCTTGCCGAGATGATGATCCAAAGAAGTTGAGCTCGGCTAAAGTGACGACGTGTCTAGCGCAGGTCGGCAGCCGTGGAGTAATATTGCCGGACTGATTTGACACCAGCATGATGTTGAAGATCATGTTCAAAAGATCTTAAAGTTAGTGGGATGTGTTCGGGAACGAAACACAATACCCCATACAAAACTTCCTTCAAAAGGGATGTCCAAAATCCTGTTCATAAAAAAGACGAACTCGGGTCGGATTCGTTTTCGCGCAGAAAACAGATCCGAAAAGTGATGCACTAATCGGAAGGTTCCCGGAGTTTGGACGGTCGGATCGAGCTGAAATTTTGAGAGGTGGTAGATATAGGAATGCCGCAGCCGATCAACGGTTGGATCTTTCAAAGGACGTCCGAGCTAGACGCTGGACACCACGCCCTAAACTCATCCAGATTCCCGTCTAGATTTGACAGGACTTCGGTATATCATAGATCGCCAGAGATTCCTCCATCGGAACTCGACGAAATTTTCCAGGGTTGTTGTAGACTCGATTCCGCAAAATTCCACACAAGAGATCATTAAAGCGATGCTCGAGCAGGCGGTGGCGGCGGATACGCGTTCACTGTTTGGAAAAACAGCACGGTCGCTTGAGGGCAATGTTGACGTTGAGCCCCTGAGCTCCATAGATGATTCCTCCGTGATCTTGATAGAGATCGGAGTTGATGTTTGATGAAGGCCCTCGTCTGAACATGGTGATCCGAACACGGGGCGCAATTCTTGGTCGAACCAAGGTGACCAGTCGAGCTGGTGACGAAGATGCCGAAGTCGCAGTTGATCTGCAGGCGAGCCATCGATCCTTTTGTCGATCACACAGCGGAACACCCGAACACCCCCTAATCCAGGCCTAGGATAATAAGAGTCCTAGCCGAATATTCCTTGTCTTGATCGTCAAGTCTTGTGGAATATTCCTTGTATGCGGCAGCTGTCCGAACTGGTCCATGAGTATACGGCCATGGGGGTCCTCGGCCCAATCTAATAGATCGGGAGATGATGTGGTGAGTACCCCCTAGTCCAGGACACCGTCAGGAGGCCTTCCTCCGCATCAAGCCCCACCTCGGCCTGTGGCTGAAGACCTTCAATGTTAAACCAAAGGTGGTGGTCGGCCAGCAAGCGGAGTGCGGAGGCACCATGGTGGGCAAAATGCCCAACGTCACCTGGCTCGAAGGCTCCTATGTGGAGACCGTAAAGGGGTGGCAATCAGGGTGGTTCTACATCACCGAGCCGCGCGACACCAACTGGGCTGCGGCCCCTGAATTCCGATCCGGCATCCCCATGCGGCTCACCTCCTGGAAAGAGAAGGGCTTATATTGGGATTCATCGGTGGAGCTGACCAGACTCCAGAACTGTGTTAAAAACATGATAAGCAAGAAAATCAAGCTTGTCAACATGGTCCAGGTCATGCTCTTCCGCCGGATCCTCCCGTGTCAAAGACGGGCATTCAATATGTGGGAGTTCGACTCGGCAAGGCACCAAACGTTGCGAGAGCTCTTCGACACGACGCACTAGGACATCTGGAGGGTGCTGTTCTACTGAGGTACCTCCTTCTCTTACCGAGGACCGCAGACTCAGCGCAAAGCGCCCTGCTAAGCCGGTAAGCTCCTTATATCTCATAAGGCGTTTGTTTCCCTAGTATAATTATGTGAGGGATCTGAACCTCCACATTATTTGACAGGAATGGGTCACGACAGCGGAGCGGATTGATTGTCCGGCCCCACTGTCCGAAGATCCATCAAGTACTCTCCTGACGGAGATGGTGGTTCCGGCACCCTATGAGGCGCCAGAGAAGAAGGCCAAGAAGAAGGCCGCGGGGACCAGGAAAGGTCTCTGGCGCAAGGTTGTATCGGAATCGTCATCCGATAACACCAAGACACCCTCCTGCCTCGAAGACGAGGAGGAGGAAGAGGAAAGTTCTCCCCATCTAGCCGGGGGAGATAAGAAAAGGATGGCCGCCCCATCCGGGGAGGCCGAAGGGTCCAACAAGGGAAGAGCCCTCCTTCCGAACTGCTCCACCACGGCCGCGTTCAACGACGAGGAGTGGTTGCCCAGGGACAAGTCCCTGGCGAAGTCGTAAGTATCCGGATACCATAACAGTTCTGGTATATTTTGTTTTATTGTTTCTTATCATGCCGAACATGATCATGCAGCCCACCCAAGGACCGTCTCGATGTATCCTCTCCGGATGGGTCTCTGGGCCTGTCGGAGATGAACAGTGATTCGCTCCCGACCACCTCCTCCCCCCGCCATACGGACGATGCCGAGGTGTTGTCCCAAAGGGCACCAAGCCAAGGGAAGGTAGTTCTGGGGCGCCCCAAGGCGACCTCCCAGACGCCGGGCGCATGGGAGGCAATGCTCCCATGGGCCATAATGACAGGGGCAGCAAGTCCGGCCCCCGGCCGAATACTGCACCGGAACCTCCTGTGGTTCCGGACTCTATCGGGCGACCCCTCACTAAGGGGGCGAGCCGTCTGTGGCGATGGCCTCTGTCCATCCGGAGGCACCGGACAACTTGCTGGAAGTGCTTCGTGTCGCTTCCATTGACGAAGAGCACCGTACTGTCACGAGTGCGGTGGTAGAGAAGGTTCAGTCCGCTAAAAGTGGACTGACTGAAGCCTGTGTCAGCCTCCTAATAGGCTTTGAGGTAAGTAATCAATTTATAAGAAAATGTTATAGCATAGATAGTAGCCCCTGATGCTCTGTTTGGCGTTCGCAAAGAAAGGCCGAACAGAGGATCAAATAATAATCACATGAGTCTAATCAGAATGTGTCTTATGTGAATAAGCAGGCTTCACTACTGGCCAATGCCGCTCGCACTGTGGAGGTCTCCGCACTGAAGCGGGACCTTGAGCGGTCCGAAAAAGAGCTCGGCCTTACCAAGAGGCAGCTCGAAGAAAACAAAGGTAAGTAATACCCACCGGCATATTGATAAGGAATAAAAAGGAATGTGGTTGTTAAGTCACAGGATCATCATGAATTTTGCTAGGGGCCACGATCGAAGTGGCGGCCCTGAAGGAGGCGTTGTCCGAGGCTGAAGACAAAGCGGCCAAGGAGCGCACCGAGCGCGAGAAGCAAGAGGCTCGAGTCGGTGAGGTGTAGCAAGAGCTCCAGGATTTCGTCAAAAAATACGACTCCTTGGAGCATGACTCTAAGACGCAAGGGTCTGAGCTTGCAAGGGCCCTTGAGAATGCAAAAAATGCCAAGGCCAAAGCCCACAAGGCCCTCCAGGAGCTTCAGGCGGTCCAGAAGATAGCGGCGGGTAAGGAATTCATTATGCAAAGCAAGCATGTGAAGGAAACTTTCCTTTTACTTACCCGAGTTCGGAGCTCTCTAGGAGCGTTCGCCGATCTTCCCCGCAATGTGTCCGATGCCGCAGAATTTTACTGGGCCGAGGAAGGGAGCTCGACGGAGAAGTTGTTCTGGCCTTAGTATACTGGGACCAAACATCCGATGCCCTTGAGCGACCAGTTGAAGCAATTGGTCGAGCTCCACAAGGCAGCCGAACAGGCCATGAAGGGCCTCGTAGTCCGGATGTGGCCTGGTGAGCCCCTGCCTGGCAGCTACTTCGGCCTAGTGAGGCGGCTTGTGAATGCCTGCCCACGGCTTGAAGTCATAAAGCGGTCCATCTGCATTGAGGGTGCGCGCAGGGCTTTTGCCCGAGCGAAAGTGCACTGGGCGAAGATGGACCCCGAGAAGCTGGTGAAGGAGGGGCTGCCGGAGGGCAAGGAGCATCGCCGCCCCGAAAAGTATTATGACATCGTCCTGAAGGGTGACCGCCACGTGGCGGAGGAATGTTCTAAGGATATAATATTTGAATGAATGTACTCATGTGGTCTTGTAATATGAAAACGAGTTCATCTGCGCTATATAACACTTGTTGATTTAAAATATTACCTTATGTGCGTCCGTTTATAAAATCTGAGAGTTGGCTAGTCGTCGGCTTCTGCCCCCATGTAGCTAGTACTGAGGTGTTCGGGATAAATCTCATCACTCTTTATCCTAGTTTTGGGTCCTTCGAAGGAGGTGTTCAGCACAACGAACCAGGCAATCGGACTATAAAGCTTTATCACTCTCACTTAGCCATAGAAGTCCACAATTTTAAATTTTGGTGAAGCCCCTGGTATTCGGAAGGCCGAACTTGGGGCGCTATGAACGCCTAAATCGGACAAGGCTGACTCCTCACCCGAAGCAGAAAAAATCTTTAGGGATTTGGGACCTCTCGAACAGCGACCAGCTCTCACCGCATCATGACAGTCAGTTTTCGGCTTTCTCTACTGAGGTGCTCGTTCGGAAGAACCGGGACACAATCGCAGTAGTTCTCCCAGTGCTACCTTAGCCGATATAGCGGAACGTAAGGCACCAAAACATGGGAGCCGGGCAAACCCAACTATTGACCCAAGACATGATTCAGAGCTGATGCATATAATGCTATAAGTTTGGGGTTCCGCACTATCGAAAGTGTTCGAACTTTTCTTGCCGTGTTATGGGGTACACTGAAGCCCCTGCGTACTAAACGTACCAGAATGTACGGGAGCAACCTGTCGTGAATAGACAAACAAGGAAAAAAAGGAAGATGAAGAAATGTAATAATAAGCTGATGCTATGCATTGTTATTTATAGGATACGTCAAAGCGTACGTATATAAGTAGTACAATAAGAAAAAATAGGACTATCTGACATGTCTGATCCAAGGGCGAGCTACGTGTGGGTATGTAAAATAGGTATAACGATCGGTATGGGAGACCACCTGGGTATTCCCTTGTATGTAAGAGCTTCTTGCTCCCTTGGTGCTTCCCTCCCGTGATGGGTCCGATGATCTAGCTATTGGAGAGGGCCTCCAGAGAATAGGGTCCTGAAAGGAAGAAAATGATAAAGATATACTGGTCCTGAGGCGGTTGAACCGCATTGTGGGACGTGCTGTAGCCGTGCCTCCGCCTATACCCATGGTATCTTTACTGTGTAGTTATGTACGTGCGGCGCAAATTTCGTCGCTTGACTGGGACTAGGACGGAGGCCGAATTGCTAGGCGAGCTCTAAACGTGCCTGGTGATTCTGTTGTAGGTTATTCCAGACTCGTTTGAATGTGTCTGTGGACCTTGTCGCCGAATTGGCGGTTTGCCTCAAAAGGCTGCTTTGCACTTCTGCTGCAAGGGCCGCAGTGTGCTCCTCCGTGCGGAGCGAGCGTTCTGTGTTTCCGTTAACTGTTATAACCCCGTGAGGTCCTGGCATTTTGAGATTGAGGTATGCATAATGCGGTACCACATTGAATCTAGCGAATGCGGTTTGTCCGAGTAGTGCGTGATAGCCACTGCGGAAGGGGACGATATCGAAGATTAACTCTTCGCTTCGGAAGTTATCCGGAGATCCGAAGACCACTTCCAGTGTGATTGAGCCCGTGCAACAGGCCTCTACACCTGGTATGACACCTTTGAAGGTGGTTTTTGTGGGTTTGATCCTCAAGGGGTCTATACCCATTTTGCGCACCGTATCCTGATAAAGCAGGTTCAGACTGCTGCAACCATCCATAAGGACTCGAGTGAGGAGGAATCCGTCAATGATAGGATCAAGGACCAATACGGCAGAACCACCATGACGGATACTAGTGGGGTGATCCCTGCGATCAAAAGTGATCGGACAAGAAGACCATGGGTTGAACTTTGGGGCGACTGGCTCCATCGCGTAGACGTCCCTGAGTGCACGCTTCCGTTCCCGCTTGGGGATATGGGTTGCGTATATCATGTTCACCGTTTTCACTTGGGGAGGAAATTTCTTCTGTCCTCCTGTGTTCGGCGGCCGGGGCTCCTCCTCGCCGTCGCTATGCGGCCCCTTTTCCTTGCTTTCGGCATTCAACTTGCCGGCCTGTTTGAACACCCAACATTCTCTGTTGGTGTGGTTGGCTGGCTTATCGGGGGTGCCGTGAATTTGACACGAGCAGTCGAGTGTGCGGTCCAAACTGGACGGGCCTGGATTGTTTCTTTTGAACGGCTTTTTCCGCTGACCAGATTTAGAGCCACTGAATCCGACATTGACTGTCGTGTCTTCGGCGTTATCGCTGTTGTTTCGGCACTTGTATCTGTTGCGACGTGGCTTGTCGTTGCTGTCTATGGCCTCTGATGTGCCAGGGTTGCTTGCTGTGTTGTTGCTACAGGCCAACCAACTATCCTTGCCCGCACAGTAGCGGGTCATGAGTGTTGTGAGGTCTACCATGGACTTTGGCTTCTCTTGGCCGAGATGTCTGGCGAGCCACTCATCACGGATGTTATGTTTAAAGGCCGCTAGGGCTTCGGCATCTGGATAGTCCACAATTTGGTTCTTTTTGGTTAGGAACCGAGTCCAAAATTTCCTTGCTGATTCTCTGGGCTGTTGTGTTATGTGACTTAAATCATCAGCATCTGGTGGTTGCACATAAGTGCCCTGGAAGTTGTCCAGGAATGCGTTTGCCAGGTTCTCCCAACTTCCGATGGAGTTTGCTGGCAAGCTATTTAGCCAATGCCGAGATGGTCCTTTGGGTTTTAACGGGAGGTACTTGATGGCGTGTAGATCATCCCCGCGGGCCATGTGAATGTGGAGGAAGAAATCCTCTATCCATACCGCGGGGTCAGTAGTACCATCGTATGATTCAATGTTCATAGGTTTAAACCCTTATGGGAATTCATGATCTATTACTTCATCAGTGAAGCATAGGGGGTGTGCGGCGCCTCCGCGCCGGGCTATGTCATGACGCAGTTCGTACGAGTCTTGTCTGCTGTGTTCGGCCCAGGCGGATTTGCTTTTGGTATATCCGGCATGACAGTCGTCGTCATGTGTTGGGGGCGCGCCCTCGTGATCTGAAGATCGATCTTTTGTGTCCTGCTTTGTTTTCCAATACGTCTCGTAGGTCCTGCGTGTTACCCCGGGCCTTGCTGTTCTTGTTTGACTGGCGACGGGGTGCGGGCTGGACTTCGGGCTGGTATGCCACTTTGTCTCGACCACGAGGTGGCCGATCTGCCGCATCATACGCTGGAAGCGCAGGCTTTAATGCTTCCTCTTCAAGTTGGGGTAGCAACCTGCGCTTTGGGAAACTTTTGATTGGGCGCTCGAGTTCATGTTCCTCGGCTGCCAGGACCACAGTCCATCTATCCGCTAGCAGATCTTGCTCAGCTTGAAGCTGTTGTTGCTTTTTCTTCAGGCTTTATGCTGTGGCAATAAGCCGGCGCTTGAAGCACTCCTGTTCGACGGGATCCTCAGGCACGATAAATTCTTCGTCGCCGAGGCTCACCTCGTCTTCGGAGAGAGGCATGTAATTGTCATCCTCTAATTCTCCATCTGCTGCCTGTTCCTTGGGGCTGGCTTGCCCATCCTCCTGCTCAAAGCCTGGCTGGAGGGGATTGTCTTCGTCTTCGGCACTATTTGCAGCGTTATTATCTCCTGTGTCGGTATCGCTGTTTTTGCTATGGCGGGGCTTAGAGCGGCGCCGATGATGCCGGTTCTTGGATTGCTTCTCGGGGGGATTATCCTCTGTTGCCTTATTGCCATTGCTTTCTTTGGGGGTGTCCACCATGTATATATCATACGATGAGGTGGCAGTCCAGCGCCCTGTGGGCGGTGGTTCCTATTCGTCTCCCGCATCGTCGTCCATATCGTCGATGTCTTCGGAGTCGAAGTCGAGCATGTCGGTTAGGTCATCGACAGTGGCTACTAAGTGGGTGGTGGGTGGGGAACGAATTTCTTCGTTGTCCGCCTCCCACTCGAGCCGGACATAGTTCGGCCGAGGGTCTCTTGACAAGGAGAGAGACCGTAATGAGTTTAGCACGTCGCCTAGGGGCGAGTGTTGAAAGATATCCACGGAGGTGAACTCCATGATTGGTGCCCAATCAGATTGGATGGGCACGGACACGAGCAGTTCGGAGTCTGTGGCTGGGTCCATCCACCCGTCCTCGGACGATGTGATCTGTTCCGGATTGAGGGCCGGAGTGGTTACAGGTGTGATCTCCTGAACACTGTCCGATGGCAGAGCTAAATCATGCTCATCATGACTATGCGGCGTACCTGACATGGGTTCGAATCCGTTGAAGATCAAGTCTCTGCGGATGTCAGCGGTATAGTTCAAGCTTCCAAACCTGACCTGGTGGCCAGGGGCATAGCTCTCGATCTGCTCCAGATGGCCGAGCGAGTTGGCCCGCAGTACGAAGCCGCCGAATATGAAGATCTGTCCGGGGAGGAAAACCTCACCCTGGATTGCATCATTGCTGATGATCGAAGGAGCCATCAAGCCTTATGATGACGACACACTGGAACTCTCAATGAAAGCACCAATGTCGGTGTCAAAACCAGCGGATCTCGGGTAGGGGGTCCCAAACTGTGCATCTAAGGCGGATGGTAACAGGAGGTGGGGGACACAATGTTTACCCAGGTTTGGGCCCTCGCGATGGAGGTAATACCGGCCCTACTTCCTGCTTGACTGATCTTGATGATATGAGTATTACAAGAGTTGATCTACCACGAGATCGGAGAGGCTAAACCCTAGAAGCTAGCCTATGGTATGATTGTTGTTGTCCTACGGACTAAAACCCTCCGATTTATATAGACACTAGAGGGAGCTAGGGTTACAGAGAGTCGGTTACAAGGGAGGAGATCTACATATTCGAATTGCCAAGCTTGCCTTCCACGCAAAGGAGAGTCCCACCCAGACACGGGATGAAGTCTTCAATCTTGTATCTTCATAGTCCAACAGTCCGGCGAAAGTATATAGTCTGGCTGTCCGAGGACCCCCTAATCCAGGACTCCCTCACTCACCTCTCCACCGTGTGCGCTCGTGCGTGCACGGCCACATCGATGGCCGGCTGAGCCACCGTCGAGTGGGTCCCAACCCCTAAATAAAAGAAAATAATAAGAGTAATGATAAAATTAATAAATTAAATAATTAACTTAACTAATTTGGTTTAATTAACTAATTAACCACCTATTAGCCTAATCAGTCTATGACATGTGGGACCCTTACACTATTCCAATGGATAAGGTTTAATTAGCCACTCTCCATGACATGCGGGACCCCTACACTGTTGACTGATGAGTCAGCAGTTGACGAGGCCCAGAAATCAGCCTCTCTGGCTGTGTGCCCTTTGGGTGCACCTAGCCTTGCTATTTAATTTGAGTTATCAATATAATTCCATAATTTCTGAAAATCATTAATACTTTAGGAAATCATGTAAAATAATCCGTAACTCGGATGAAAATGTTTTCTACATGAAAGTTGCTCAGAACGACGTGGCGAATCCGAATACGTAGTCCATTCATCTGCCACACGTCCCTAGCATAGAGAAATGCAACAATCCACCTCCGTCCCGTCTGTCCGAAAATGGGAAACACAGGGAATACTTTCCCGGATGTTTACCCCCTTCGCTGGTATCACCTATCCCCGCGTTAGATCATCCTAGGCACCGCGTATTTGCTTGTTATATTTTGTGATGCTTTGTTTTCTCCGTATTTACTATTTCTCCCCCTTCTTCTTCTCTGGTAGACCCTGAGACCGGCGTTGATGCGACTGAGTACGACAACATCATTGACGACCCTCCTTCTTGCCAGAGCAACCATGCAAGCCCCTCCTTGTTCATCTCGATATCGCCTACTCTTTCCCTCTACTGCTTGCATTAGAGTAGTGTAGTTGTTACTGTTTTCGGATGAACCTATTCTGCTGCATAGCCTGTCCTTATTACTTCTGTTGTTACCTTTAGCTGCAATCCTAAATGCTTAGTATAGGATGCTAGTTTATCATCAGTGGCCTTACACTCTTGTCCGTCTTCCATGCTATACTACTGGGCTGTGATCACTTCGGAAGGTGATCACGGGTACATATACTATATACTTTTACATACTTATGTTACTGTTCGGAGATGGGGGCTGAAGGGGCAGGTGGTTCCATCCAGGTAGTGATGGGCTTAGGTTCCCGACAGCCCCCTAATGGTTACTTTGTGGTAGAGCGACAGTGCAGGTTGCGACCACCTAGGAGACTGGTGGGCGTGGTCCCTGGTCGGCGTCCGTGGATACTTCTAATAACACACTTAATGAGATCTGGATATTTGATCTGAGTCTGGCCACTGGCCTATACGTACTAACCAACTAAGTGGGAACAATTATGGGCACTCAACGTCGTGGTATCGGCCGAAGCCTTCTTGATGTCAGCGACTGAGCGGCGCGCGCTGGGTTGGACCGCGTAACGCAACTTCCTTTGTAATGGAGGTTGCTAGGTCTGCTCACCGGTCGCGTATGCAACGTGCATGTGTGCAACGGGCGATGGGCCCAGACCCCTACGTGCTTATGATTTAGACCGACATGCTGACTTCTCTGTTGTGCCTAGGCAGGGCTGCAATGTGTTGATCTTCCGAGGCCGGGTATGACCCAGGAAAGTGTGCCCGGCCAGAGGGATCGACCGCATTGGGTAATGTGGTGCACCCCTGCAGGGAAGTTTATCTATTCGAATAGCCGTGTCCCTCGGTAAAAGGACGACCCGGAGTTGTATTCTGATTTTATGACAACTAGAACTGGATACTTAATAAAACACACCCTTTCAAGTGCCAGATACAACCCGGTGATCACTCTTTCATAGGGCGACAAGGAGAGGATCTCCAGGTAGGATTATGCTATGCGGTGTTACTTGATGCTGCACTTTCTACTCTCTTCTACATGCTTCAAGATGGAGGCTATCAGAAGCATAGTCTTCGATAGGACTAACTATCCCCCTCTTATTCTGGCATTCTGCAGTTCAGTCCACATATACTACCTTTTTCATTGATTCCATGCATATGTAGTGTAGATCCTTGCTCGCGAGTACTTTGGATGAGTGACGGTGTCCTGGACTAGGGGGTACTCACCACGTCGTCTCCCGACCAGCTGGATCGGGCAGAGGACCTTCATGGCGGTTCACTCATGGGCCACTTCGGGCAACCCATGCCGCACATGAGGAAGATTCCACAAGTCTTGATGATCAAGACAAGAACTCCTCTCCACCAACGTATTCGACTAGGACTCTTGTTATCCTAGGCCTCCGGTACATTATATAAGCCGATGCCAGGCTAGTCGCTAGATTATTATGACATTATTCATCATACCCTCAGGTTTTAGACCACAACATATGATCTCAAGTTAGATCAACTCTGTATTTGATACTCCATCAATATAAACAAGAGCAGGACGTAGGGTTTTACCTCCATCAAGAGTTCCCGAACCTGGGTAAAACATCGTCTCCTTCGTTCCTATTACCATTGATCCGAGAATCCACAGCTCGGGACCCCCTACCCCGAGATCTGCCGGTTTTGACACCGACAATGGTGCTTTCGTTGAGAGTTCCGTTGTGAGATCGTCAAAGGATCAATGGCTCGCCTGCATATCAACTACGACGTCGACGTCTTCGTTGCCGGCTCGACTGGTCACCTTGGCTTGACCAATGACTGTGTCCCGCCTCCAATCGTCATGTTTAGACGAGGGCCTTCATCAAACATCAACTCCGATCTCTATCATGATCATGAAGGAATCATCCTTGGAGCTCGGGGGCTCAACGTCAACATTGCCCTCGAACGACCGTGCTGTTCTTCCGGACAGCAAACTTGTATCTGCTGCCACCACCTCCTTGAGCATCACTTTGACGATTCCTTCAGTGCAATTGTGCGGAATTGAGTCTACAACAACCCTGCAAAATTTTGTCGCTTTCCGATGGAGCAATCTCCGCCTATCTCCGATATACCAGAGCCCTGTTGAGTCTGGACGGGAATCAGGACGAGTTTAGGGCGTGGTCTCCAGAGCCCAGCTCGAAGGTTATTTGGAAGATCCAACCGTTCATCTGCTGTGGAATTTCCATATCTATCACCTCTCAAAATTTCAGCTCGATCCGACCATTCAAACTCCGGGAACCTTCCGATTAGTGCATCACTTTTCGAATGTGTTTTCTGCGCGAATACGAATCCGACCTGAGATCATCTCTCTTCATGAACGAGATATTGGACAACCTTTTTGGAAGAATCTATTTCCAGGGTATTGTGTTTTGTTTCTGAACACATGATCATGAATTTTGCTCCTTTTAGGAGGTAATCTTCACCGTCATGCTGGTGTCAAACCAGTCCGGCAATACTGCTTCATGGCTGCCGACCTGCACTACACACGTCGTCGCTTTGTTGAGCCGAGCTCAACTTTTTTGGATTATCATCTCGGCGAGCCGAACAAATAGTTCGGAATCGCAAAGGATAAATCATCACCAACATCGCCACCCTATGTATCGCACAGAGCGGGCACACCGACATCGCCGCATGGTCACTTCATCAAGCCGGCATTGACCGCGTCACAAGTTACGACCTGCGTCGGCATGGCCGCATTGTTGCTTCTTCAAGCCGATGTCCATCACGCCGAACTGCTTCAACACCTCGGCTGACACGGTAGCTGCAACCTCACCTTACCGACCCGGTCCGTCACCTCGGCTGGACCGGGGGCTTCACCATATCTTCATCAAACCTACTCCGATGACTTCGGCGTCACCAGTCGACCTGCTTCGACTCATCGGCCGAAATGGAGGCTTCAACACCTCAGCAGGATCGGGGACTTTGCTATTTCTTCATCAACATACTCCGGTTACTCTGACGTCACCAGCCGACCAGCTTCGTCACGTTAGCTGGACCGGGGCTTTGCCTCGGTGAGCCAACCATTGCCAGCGTTGCCATGCCGTCGCTTTATCGCCCATCAGGCAATGGGTGTGCAGATCGAGTCCCAATTTTGGGAGTCACCTTTCTTCGGATTGCTACAACAAATAAACTAGGTGCTATTATTGCTAGTAACTTTTGCTTGTTTGGGTTTATTTTTCCCGAGGAATTATTACTCTGATTTGTTCCATCATCTGTACACAGGTCTATCAAATGGTGGCCACATTAACGAGGTCGCATGGTGGTTCGGCTTTGCCACGCCTTTACCGCATCACGCCGATGCCCTGCATCGACATTGACTTCGGCGCGAGGCCACATATCTTTAAATAAATTATTTTGCGTAAATTAATTACGCGAGGATTTTTATATATTTATATTATTATTGTTGGACTACATTGACTTCGACTGCGTCACACGGTCACTTCGGCAAGCCGACGTCATCGTCCCAATCGGCCTAAATCGGCTCGCGTGATCACCTTGTTGGTCGAATTGCCATACCGACATGTTCGGTTGCCTCGGGACTTCGGCATCGCTGAGGGAGCTCTACCTCATCGAGTGTTCGGCACACAGGCCATATTTCTTTTAGCATAAATTATTAATCATGCATCCTTTTAAAAAAATATATTATTATTACTATTATCTCCGGCTTGCACTATCTTCTGTGCACAGGTAAATGATCTAGATTGGGCAGCGCTGTCACCTCGGCGTATCGACATACCACGTCACCTCGGCTAGACCGGGGGCTTCGTCATCACTTCATTAACCCACGCCGCGTACTTCGGCGTCACACTGCCGGCCTGCATCGGCTGTGCTATGTCGCCACTTCGGAGTGTCGAGCTCTTTGCTTTGCCACCTCGGGACCCGCTTGGGGGCTGGGAGCTCATCCCGCTGTAAGGTCGGACCGCGTCATCAATACCGAGCACATTAACCAGCTAAGTCGCTTTCACGCTCAAAAACTTTTAGTTTTCAATTTTATTCGGTTCGACCAAGCATTGTAATTTTTTGGCAAAAAGTTGTTTGTGAAAAACTTCCTTGTCAAAACTTTGTTTGTGACACACAAATTCAAATACCCCGTTTACTTGGGGGCTTCCTTTATGAAGTCTTTCCTCTTGCATATGATTATACTTGTATGGCTTCGTTCCTTGTTCGTGTATTACGCCACAATATGCACCATGTCGACTTAAGTGTTCTGCAAGCTGGGTTGCCTTGCTCCTGTGTTTACCCCTATGTTCCTGATTGTTTGGCTAGGGAGTAAAGGGAGCACCTCTCTGATTGTCACGATCGGGTCATCCGAGCTTGGACCTCAGACTGGGTGAAGCCGAAAGCTAGCGCTCTTATTGTTTTCAATCATGGTCGACACACAACGAAACCCATGAGTACAAAAATCTATTGCACAAGTCTCATAGTAACAATGAGAAACCGAAGAAAGGTATCGATGGGGGCACTATTTACTTCGAAGATGCTTCTTACACTTCGTCAGTAATATAGCATAAGTTCCCTGAGCGCGCTTTGTCTGTTACAGCCTTATGGCCTGATTGCCTGGTTATCGGAAGCACCATCAATATTCTCGACAGGTGGAGTACATAACACTTTTCGACCCTTGACCGAAGTGCGAGAAGCCGACGGTCGGTTAAGATGCGTTTAAAAGTTTGGGTGAACACAGATATGATATAAGTACTTCGGTACATACAATCATTCTACATAAAATTCTTTTACCCAAGTTTACTGGGGGCTCTTAAATTTATATGAGCCGTTTTATAGTAAATGTGTTTTATTCCTAGTCGTTGCAAAATCTTTTTCTATCACTCCTTTTTTGACGCGAGTGTGTGGTCAATAGCCGGATAGCCCATTTTCTCTCTAGTGACCGCTCGAGTTTAGTTCGCTAAACTGGTCTAACGAGCAGTACTCTGCCTTCGGGATAGGAGGTTGTAGCCGTAGGCTGACCTGCTTGAAGTCTTGAGATCAGATGTGTCATATTAATGCACGACAGAAGCACAAAAGTAAGACCAAATTTTGGATTCGCATCAAATGACTTGATTTAGTTCGGGCGTAAAGTTTGCACTGAAGTTTTTTCTTTTTTCAAGCCTATGGCACTTTTAAACCATTTGTTTGTTTCCAACATAAGTCTCGTAGTGCAGCGCTGGACACCTTTAGAGATTTGGCACAAAAATTCTCGGATATTGCTATATTTGCATCGGTTTTGAATTGTGTCTTTGGTCAATAGTTGGGTTGCCCGTCTCCTGTGCTTGCCTCCTACGTTCCACTTTGTTCGGTTAGGTGTGCAAAGGGAGAACCACTGCGATTGTGCTTCCAGCTCGAATGGTTAAGCACTTCAGTGGAGAAAGCCGAAAACTAACTGTCACAATGGGCGTAAACTGGTCAGCGATCCGATGACGGTATCAAACTATAGACCGATACCGATTACCCCGTGTTAAATAATGGGCCTTTCATAACATTGGCCGAAGTGATAATGGCTAGACTTCGGTCAGTACCGAACACTAACCGGGGGCTCGTAACTAGCTTCCCCAGTTTAAAGCTCCTATGACTAAGTGAAAGTTATAAAGCCTGCATATCTGATTGCCTCGTTTCTGCTAACACAACTGCCTTTGGGCACCAAGACATCGGCTAAGGGTTGTCTTGTTATTGCGGAAACACCCTGCATAGCATGTACAAGGGGGTGGAAGCCGACGATGGGCCACTTTCAAGTGATAAACGGTCGCAACGGAGTCAAAATAAATATATGATCGGCGTTCGTATTTTATATACGAGGGCTACCTTCTATAATCATCGTCATAAAGCCACAAATATGCATCAATTTTACTTTAGATTTTGGCCAAGCTGGGTTGCCTGGTTCCTGTGCTTACCCCTACGTTCCCGATTGATCGGCTAGGCGGTAAAGGGAGCACCTCTGTGATTGTTACTACCGGGTCATCCGAGTTAGTACCTAAGACAGGGTGAAGCCGAAGGCTAGCGATCTTAAAGGATATAATTGGTCGGCAACAACGAAAGTGAAAATTTTGGTTCATTAATAGCATAGAGTTCGGGAACTTTCCCCGAACTAAATCCTCAATATTTTCCTCCCACATTGATTGCAGATGAGGTTTAATGATCATGATCAGCATGACAACCCAAAGAAAGGAACCGATAGCGGGATTATTTTCTTTGGAAGATGTTTCATATCTCTATGCGTACCTTTGTTTATAAAACCATATGGCCAGATTGCCTTGTTTTCCATAAATCTTTGCCCTTATAATAGCTTCATAAAGTAGGACAAGTACTCCCCGGCTTCTGGCCGAGGAGGTTGAAGCCGATGGTCGGTCAACAAAGTTTTGTACAATGCGGATCCGAGCATTAATGATGGAAAGTACTTGGATACATAGAATCATTACACATAATTTGTGATTTTACTCTGGATATCGATCCTTAATTCGGCCACCCGTACCCACATTAAGGCTCAGGGGCTACTGGGCTTCGGGCTTATCATTCACTAATATTATAAGGGGTGTATCGATCCCCTGATCTGGTGTTGCCACCCGACCTGTGTCTCGGGGGCTACTGCATTGCCTATTCAACGCAAAAAATTCAAAGTGCTCAGTGTTCGACTGGACCGAACTATGGGCAAACACATCTTCGAACAACAATAAGTACCATCTAGGACTTATCCGGCATCAAACTAATATATTACGGCAACTTCTCAAAATCCTCTCTCAAGGGTCCGTCCGCCGATCACTATTACCTCTAATATATTACACTGCGTTTCTATTCCTATGTATGCTACCGAGCTAGGAGTCGATCCTCGGGCCGATTTCATGACCTGAGTCTCAGAAGCTACTAGGATCAACGGTTTCATATTTTCCTTCAGGTGCATCTCGGATTTTAGGCCGACAAACACCTTGAGGGCTACTGGTCATACATCTCTTCAGCAAATAAATTTATACGCATCAGAAATAAAATCCGCAAACAATCAGCCCATGACCGAGGTGCTGAGCCACCTCGGAACCAGTTCGGCATATAGCTCGGATGCAAGTGGCTGGCTCCTTAGAGGGCATTTCCGCATTATGCTCGGCTAAAACTTTTTCAAGACCAAGGTAATCTATGACACCTCGGATATAGTCCAGCGTTGGAGCTCAAATACATTCCGGCGTTGAAGCTCGAAAGCGGTCTGGTGTTGGTGCTCGGCTGCAAAAGATACCTCGAATGCAGTCTGACGTTGGAGCTCGGACGCGAGAGGACACCGCCGCACGGGAAACATTTCAAACCCGAGGTGGGCATAAAAATAACAAGGCATTGCTAACGGCCGATAACTTAAAGGGGCTCCTCAGGATACCCGACGTGTAAACTCTTTGGATTTACTTCGGAGATACTCAAGATCGAAGATAAGAAGATTTGTTGAACCTGTTTTCAAGACCAAAGATGAAGAACAGTTCAGGAGAATCGAGGAGCATCCCCAACTTGAAGACTGGTTCAGGGGGCTACTAACGGTGTCATGGACTAGGGGGTACTGACGGTGTCATGGACTAGGGGGTACTCACCACGTCGTCTCCTGACCAGCTGGATCGGGCCGAGGACCCCCATGGCGGTTCACTCATGGGCCACTTCAGGAAGCCCATGCCGCACACGAGGAAGATTCCACAAGACTTGATGATCAAGACAAGGACTCCTCTCCACCAACGTATTCGACTAGGACTCTTGTTATCCTAGCCTCCGGTACATTATATAAGCCGAGGCCAGGCCAGTCGCTAGATTATTATGGCACTATTCATCATACCCTCAGGTTTTATACCACAACATATGATCTTGAGGTAGATCAACTATGTACTTGATACTCCATCAATATAAACAAGAGGAGGACGTAGGGTTTTACCTTCATCAAGAGGGCCCGAACCTGGGTAAAACATCGTCTCCTTCGTTCCTGTTACCATTGATCCGAGAATCCACAGCTCGAGACCCCCTACCCCAAGATCTGCCGGTTTTGACACCGACAATAAGTACTCACGGTTGCTTTGCTCCCCCTTTCCCCCTTTTCATTCTTCTTGGATGTGGCAACTAGACGTTGGAGCCCAGGAGCGAGATGCCACCATCGACAATGACTCCTACTACACCGGAGGTGCCTACTACTATGTGCAGGCCGCCGCCGACGACCATGAGTAGTTTAGGAGGATCCTAGGCAGGAGGCTGATACGTCCAGTTTGCATCATGTTTTCTTACTGTTATTTATAATGTTTTTATCCATAATAATGCTTTTTGGAGTAATTCTAATGCCTTTTCTCTCATAATATGCAAGGTACACACCAAAGGGGAGAATTCTGGCAGCTGGAAATCTGGATCTGGAAAAGCTACGCCAGGCTACCTATTCTGCACAACTCCAAATGAGCTGAAACTTCACAAGGATTTTTTATGGAATATATAAGAATTATTGGAGCAAATAACTACCAGAGGGGGCCACCAGGTGGGCACAACCCACCTGGGTGCGCCAGGTGCCCCTTATCGGGGGTTTGGTGCGACATATGCCAAAGGATGGCTTATCGTGGTGGGGGCGAGTAGAATGTCGCCGGTGCCTAGAAACGGGATGAGGCGGAGACATGCACGCCGGTGAATCTTACCCAGCTTCAGGGCTCTCCGAGGAGATAATACCCCTACTACTGCTCTGCGGGGTCTCCGCATGATCACTACGGCAAGGTGTTTACACGGTTGCTTCTTGAGCTGTTTCTAGGAGCTAGGAGAGGGCAAGGCTAGCTCTCTCCCTTCTATATGATCTGGTCTAGAGCTAATGGGTTCCAACCCTTTGCATGGGTTCCCTGGGGGTTTATATAGGCCTACCCCCAGGGGTACAATGGTAATCTGGCTGGACGCGGGCCCAGCCGTCAGTGCCTCTGGCCTCCGTCTTCTCTGCCGACCGCTGGGGCCCGCCGACTGGCGGGCCCCGCCGACTTGCCTGGTAAAGAGCCGATAGGCCGCGTCCGCCGCGGGCAGGTCTTGCTGGCTGCTGATTACTGGCGGGCGATCACTATTGCCACTCTCCATCACATCTCGATTAATGGCGCTTGGGCCCCGGGGGAGGGCTCGGCCGACTCCCAGGGGCCGACTCCCGACAGACCTGACTGGTGATCCTCTTGCCGTCCCCTGGGGTCTCACTAACTAGTGGGACCCGCTACCTCTGGGCCGTACAGACAAGGCATCGTGGGTGCAGGATTCGGTCCAGCTGTGCTGATGTCAGGGCCGGCATGGCTACAGTGCCACGCCGCACGGAGATCTTCTGGGGTACGACGTGCTGTGGCCATGCCTGCCCTTGGTAAGGGGCAGGAGCGGGCTTCTTTGTTGCCACTCCCCTGCCCCGTCCCACTTGATGAGGTCGTGAGGGGTGTTGGAGTCACAGGCTGACTCCACAAAGCTGGCTTCTCTGGAAGTCGCCAATCAGGAGTCGGCTTTCCCTGAAGCCGTCCATGGGACTCGACCGTGAGTGGTCAGTCGGCCATCCTGCCGTTGACTTCTCGAAGGCGGCTCTTCGTCCTGGGGTCTTGAGGGGCGCAGCCTGCCCCGATGTCTTGAAAGGTTTTGGGGCTCGGGTTGGCCTACCCGTGGCCCATTACTCCGACAGTAGTCCCCGAAGCTGGTGAGGCATCACGGACGATCGGCCGAGAAGCCTCAGCAGTTTCTCTTTCCGGGTGCTCAACACATGGTCTTTGATTGACTTCTACCGGGCCGACTAGAAGCAGTGGGATTTGCTCAATTCAGACTCACTTGATTCCGACTCGCACAATATTTCGAACGTCGCGGAGGGATCCAAGTAGCGTGCTGGCTAAGCCTCTAGGCTGCCGCTCGTTCTAGGCCTGTCATGCGATGACACGTGGCTGGGCCATCCTACCAGCCTACGCGCGTGACGGGACAGGCCCATAGGCGAGGCCCACCACTACGGCGCCTCGGCGCCCGATCGGATCTGCTGCGGCCCCGGCGGACGGTTGGGATTCTCGTGGAGTTACTGCGTGCAGTAACTTTATCGTGGAATGTGGTGGACGTGGGGTCGTGGGTGCAGTAAATCCCCACGTCCGCCCCCTCGGCTTCGCAGCCCACGAGGCTATAAGTAGGGGGAAGAGGGGGGCACGCGCGCCCCTCCTTCCCACTACTCCTCGCTCTCTTCCTTCTCACTGCTCCTCGCTCTCCTCCCTCTTCTTCTTCTTTGCTCCGCTGCGTGCCCAAGCTCCGGCGAATGCCGCGGCGATTAGCTCGCGATGAGTTCTTCCTCCGCCGCCGTGCCTCCCCGGTGCGCTCCGGCACTTGGGACGGTTCCGAAGTCCACGAAGACCACATCGAGTTCCTCCGCAGGACTCGTCGGCTCCCCAGTGAGGATCACGTACGGGTGCGCCTTGCGCCGAAGGGGGAGATCTCCCCCGCGCCGCAGGAGGGCGAGTGGGTCATCTTCCGCTCGCACTGCTTGCGCGGGTTGGGGCTGCCGGCGAGTAGTTTCTTCCGATCTTTCCTGGAGTTCTACGACCTCCAGCCGCACCACCTCACCCCCAACACAGTGGTGCTGCTGTACGCCTTCGTGGCCTTGTGCAAAGGCTTCCTCGGAGTCCCCCCCACCCTCGAGCTCTGGGGGAGTTCTTCTCCAAGCTCGGCACCTAGGCTGCGGGCGTGCCGGCTCAGTGCGGCACTTTCATCACCATGCGAAGGTCGGGGGCCGACAATCCCTTCCCCTCCATCTCGCTGATAAAGTCGGTGAAGATGTGGCAGAGATCCTACTTCTATGTCAGGAGCGTCTCCGCGAGGGGGGACTGAGTCAACTTGCTGGCTTTCAAAGCCGGCCCGCCGGCTGGGCGACTGTCCAACTGGTCGTACCGGGCCAAGTCGCTGACGCCTGCGGGAGCCGGCGCCATCGCGCGACTCCGAGTGCTGATGCAGTCGGAGGGTTCGACTGGTCCGGACCTGCTGGTCGCCTTCGTGGCGCGCCGAGTTCTCCCACTCCAAGGCCGCCCCCACATGATATACCAGATGAGCGAGCACCGCGACCCGAGTTGGATGTGCACCAAGGACATGCCTCACGAAGAGGTGGCCTTCATGGTGAACTACCTCTCGGATAGCAAGCTCCTGGAGGATTGGCAGTTCGGCAAGGAGCCGTACTCCCGCGCCAACCCTCCCCCGTGGTGAGTTGCTTGTCCTTTCTTTCTTTGGATTGTCTTTTCTCTCGCCGAGTTTGTTTTGACCAGTCGGCTTTGGACAGAATCCCCTCCTCCATTCACCAGCCGGCACCTCGAGGCCAGCCCGCGAGTTCCTCGCCGACCGGGCGAAGAGCGACGTCGATGACCCTGATCTGGGGGCGGCGGCTCTGGAGGACGACGCCGAGGGAGGAGGAGGAACAACAGGCGACTTCAGGCCTTCAGCCACTTTCGCTGACTGGCCCGACGACGACGCCGAGGGGGAAGTCGCCCCCCGCCATCGGCCAGGAGCCAGCCAGCCTGGCGCGGGCTCTTCTGCCGCGCCGGGTGCTCCAGGCGGTGGGAAGAAGCGCAAGGCCGTGCCGACCTTGTTCGGCAGTCGGCCGAAGAAACCCAAGGGTTCGGCTGCGGCGACCCAGCGGGACGAGGCGACCGCGAAGGCCATCCGCTTCCGTAAGGAAGTGAAGAAGCCGCCATTGGTCTCCGCGTGAGTATCCTGTCTCAATGCTTTATTCTTTCTTTGTGGCCTTGTCCGAGTCTTTGCTTGCTCCCCTTGCTTCAGGGCTCCCCTCACTCTTGAGAGGGTCACCGCTGCCTCCGTCATGGGGTCAGTGGAGACGTCCGCCACCACTCGGCGGATTGACCCCACTGCTGACCTCTGGGAGGCGACGGAGCAGAATGCGCAGGAGAAGCACAATGAAGAAGAGGCCGTTCGCCTGGAGAAGGCGGAGGCCGATAGGGCGGATGCCTCTGCCAAGAAAAAACTGGCGGAGGCCGAAGCCGCCGCCGCGACGAAGCGGCAGGCTGAGGAAGCCGCACGCTGCCAATCGGCGGTGTTCGTCACCCCGTTGAACTCTGCGCCGCCGCCTCTGGAGTTCTCGGGCAGACTGGAGAAGCCGGCGGGGAGAACCCCGTCGTGGAGAGGGAAGGCGGCGACCCCTCTATGCCGGACGTTAACATTCCGCCGCCGCCTCCGCCGCCATCTGAAGGTGCGCAAGGCAGGCAGCCAGCGGACCCTCCGGTGTCGCCGACTGAAGATGAGGCCGTGGCGAGGCTACTCCTCCAAGTCGGCTCGCCAACGCGCCGCCGTCTGGAGAAGGCGACTTCGGCACCCCGCCCCTTGGAAGCCGGCACCACCAGCTCGGCGATCCCAGACGCCGAAGCGACGAGCGCCGTGCCCATTGGGTGGGTGCGAGGAGGCGGCACAGTGCCGCTGAACTAGGCGCTCTTGGACGTCCAGGCGAAGCTTCGTGCTGAGGGCGACGCTCTCCAGAGTTGCACCAAGGCATTCCTGGCGTCGCGGGCAACCGTTCGGGTATGTTTTTTCCTTTAGTTTTTGTTTTCTTGTTCCTCTCCGTGGGGGCGCGCCAGCGCACCCACTGGGTGTAGTCCCCGAGTTTCGGGCTGGCTGCTGAGCAGGCAGCCCGGAACTCCAATTGATGAACTCTGGGTATTAACTTTTTGTCTGAAACGTTCGTCGCAGGATTACTACAACCTCCGCGTCACTGCCTTCAACCGTAACATTGAAGAGCTGGGCAAGCGGACCGCCGACCTGTCGAAGAGCCAGAGTAAGTCCTTTTCCTTCTTTGCGGGGGCACGCTGGCGCACCTGCGGGCTGTAGTCCTCGAGATTTGGGCCGACTGCTGAGCAGTCGGGCCAGATCTCCCCGGCGACCTTCTTTACCTGATGACTTAACGCCTTCTTTCTTCCTTCTTTTCAGGAGCCAACGCTGCTCTTCAACAGCAGCTAAGCGACGCCAACTCCGCTGTGCGCGCCAAAGAGGAGGAGTGTGGCAAGCTCGCCACAGAGGCGCGACCTGCTGGCCACTCAATTGGCAGAGCAGAAGGAGCTACTTGTGAAGACGCAAAGGGAGGTGGAGGAGACGGAAACCGCCCTCCCGGCCGAGTTCACGAGCGAGCGCTCCTCCTGGTCTGACAAGGAGGCGATGCTGGCCTCTGGTTTCCATGAGATTGAAGACATCGTTGATGGTGGGTTTCTTTACTTTCTTTCTTCGAGCTGCCGATTTAAGTCGTGCCGACTTCTGGTTTTTGACTTGCTTCTTCGTTTCTTCCTGTCTTTGCAGACTTCTTTCCTGGGCAGTTGCAGGCCGCCATCCAAGCCATTGAGGCTGGCCGTGAAGGTCGGAGGGCGGAGGGCGCAGAGATTGCCGCCGACGCCCCCCGAACTCTTGACGAGCACATCCTGAGCATCGAGGCTCGCCTTCGGCCGGCTCACCGGATGCTGCGCCGGCTTCAACGTGTCGGTGCCCAGGCGATTGCCGCCCTGTGGACGGATATGCAGGCTCAGCGCACCCCCATCCTGACGGCCGACTGGCTAGAGGTCGCGGCTGGTCGTCTTGACGCCTGGAAGGGCTCTTCGGCCCGAGCTGGAGCGCGCCGGGCCTTGGAGTTCGTCAAGGCATGGTATCCGGGGCTGGATCTAGACCGGATGGCCACGCTTTGGTCAGAGGCCTAGCCGGAGCTGACAGCTGCGGAAGACGCCCTCGTCAAGCGTGCTACGGCGATCGCTGAGTACACCGACACCAGTATCTTCGTCCCCGAGCGGTTTGAAGACGGCGAGGAGGTACCGCCGGAGTGGTTTGGGATGAACCCAGACTACGGCGAGGACTCGGCGGAGGTGATTGGCTCCAGCGTCGAGGAGGAGGGCGAGGCGGAGGACGGAGGTGAGGCGGAGGCACCAGAAGACGGAGCAGACGGCCAACCTCAGCTCGACCGCGCCTCCAGCAACGAGCCGCACGCGACCGAGTCAACTGCCACCGGAGGAGATCAAGCCGAGACTACCCAGCCGGCCGCTCCGACGTCTGACGCTGCCGCCTCCTCCGACCCTCCGAATCCGTCTGCTGCTTCCTAAGCTGCCGCTTTTTCTTCATTTTATCTGCTTCACTTGTCTTTGAAGAACTTGTTAATTCGCACAATTCCACCCGCGGTGTGTATTTTGAACTTCTGCTCGAAGATTCGGCCAAGGGCCTATGTTATGTAAATATATTTATCCGAGTTCTATCTTTTCTTGCTCATTGCTCTGTTGGCTTTTTTCCTTTGCCGCTTTCTCTTAGTTGCCTGCCTTGCCAATCGGACAGCCGCTCTGCGGACTATCGCTGGATCAAATGCTTGTCTACTTTGAGAAGGCAAGTACTTAGCCGTTTTAAGAGTTTTTTGAGCAAGTTGAATAGAAGACGGTAATCCGACTATTTGAGAGTTGGTTTGCGAGAAAGGCTGGAAGCCGTCTTGAGCTATGTTTTATGCTTTGAGTCCTTAACCATTTTTCGTGCGAACGCCCATTCTACCTTACCTCTGCCCACTGTACAGTCACACTGCGAGCTGCGGCTTCTAACAGAAGACGGTTTAGGTGTTATACACTACTTGTCCGGCTGCAGGAAGCATTTCATAGTGCAAGGCGGCAAGTCCCCAGGCCGACTTGTTGAGCCCGGTGCCAAGCGGTATGACAAAGAGTAACATACTTGTAGGCATAATCTTTATCATACAGACAAAAGAGGGCAGTCCCCGAGTTCGTGTCGGGGGGCCCGAAGTCTTGGTACTTTAACACAAAAGGTAGCGTGGTACATACTTCATCAACTGTAAAATCTTTGGAGGAGATTTGCATTCCATGGCCGCTCTGTCTCCTTGCCGGAGTCGTCCCTCTTGCATGCTCGGGGCTTCTGAGCGTCAATCAGGTAGTAGGAGTCGTTGCCCAGTACTTTGCTGATGATGAAAGGGCCTTCCCAAGGCTCCGACAGCTTGTGCTGGCCGGCTGTTCGCTGGATCAGCCGGAGCACAAGGTCGCCTTCTTGGAAAGATCTTGGCCTGACCTTCCTATTGTGGTATCGGTGCAGGTTCTACTGGTAGATGCTGGACCGGCTGAGTGCCAACAGGCGGCCCTCTTCCAGCAGATCGACGCCGTCTTGTCGTGCTTCTTCTACTTCCTCCTCGGTGTACATGGTGACTCATGGGGAGTCGAACTCTATGTCCATTGGGATGACGGCTTCGGCACGATAGACGAGGAAGAAAGGCGTGAAGCCGGTTGACTTATTTGGAGTCGTGCGCAGACTCTAGAGGACGGCTGGTAGCTCATCGAGCCAGCAGCCAGCCGAGCACTCCAGAGGGTCGATCAGCCGGGGCTTGATGCCGGACAGGATGAGGCCGTTTGCTCGCTCCACCTGGCTGTTTGACTGTGGATGGGCGACAGACGCTAGGTCCAGTCGGATGCCCTGTGTTGCGCAGAAACGGGCCAAGGCGCCTTTGGCGAAATTTGTGTCATTGTCGGTGATGATGCTGTGTGGTATGCCGTACGGAATTGTGATATCGGCGATGAAAGTCACGGCAGTTGGACCGTTCAGCTTCTTGATTGGCTTCGCTTCTATCCACTTGGTGAACTTGTCCACTGCGACAAGTAAGTGACTTAAGCCACCTCGTGCTGTCTTGAATGGTCCCACCATGTCTAGACCCCAAACCGCGAAAGGCCAGGCAATGGGGATGGTCTTGAGTGCAGAAGCTGGCTGGTGCGGCTTGGAGCTGAACTTCTGGCACCCTTTGCATTTTTGGACCAACTCCTTGGCCTCTTCCAAGGCAGTTGGCCAGAAGAAACCGTGTCGAAAGGCTTTGGCGACGAGTGCTCTTGAAGCCGCATGGTGGCCGCACTCGCCTTGATGGATGTCTTTGAGAATCGCTTGGCCTTGCTCTGGCTCTACGTAGCGCTGGTAGACACCAGTGACGCTGCGCCTGACTAGCTCTCTGTTGACTATGGTGTAGGCTGCCGCCCGGCGTTGTACTTGCCGAGCTGAGGTCTCATCAGTCGGCAGCTCTTTGTTCACCAGGAACTTGAGGATGGGCTGGGCCCATGAGGGTGCTACTATTTCTTCGACTGCCAGAACTGCAACTTGGACAAGGGCGGTTGGGCTGGGAGGCGGGGGTTGGAGTCAACAACCGCTTGCTGGGTTAATGAAGTCCCCAGGCCGATTGGCGCGGCCCTTGGGCCAAGTTCTGGAGTCTTTCAGTCTACCGCCGTGGTCCCCGGGTCGGGTTCGACTATGGCGGCTTTGGAGTCATCCGCCAAAATCCCCGTACCGACTGCTGGAGCTCTGGAGTCGGATCTGATGTCTTCGGGAGGAGCCGGCACAAAAATGGAGTCTGATTCTGGTGAAGGCTTGACAGACGGCTTGAGGAGGCGTTGAAGGGCGACGCCAGATGGTATTGCTTGGCGGGTAGAGCCGATTCGTGCCAAGGCATCTGCTTGGTCGTTGTCGTTTCTTGGCACATGGAGGAACTCGCACCCTTTGAAATACCCGCTGATCTGCTGCACGAGGAAATGGTAACTCGCCATGTTTGCGTCTTTCGCGTCCTAGTCGCCAGATGATTGCTGGACCACTAAGTCCGAGTCGCCATAACACAAGATCCGGCGGATGCCAAGTTCTTTGGCAAGCCGGAGCCCGTGAATGAGCGCCTCGTACTCGGCGACGTTGTTGGAGGCGGCGAAATGGATTTGTAATGCGTATTTGAGCTTGCCGCCTTTAGGAGAGGTGAGGACGACGCCAGCTCCCAAGCCGGTGCGCATCTTGGAGCCGTCGAAATGCATCCGCCAATGGGTGGAGTTAGGAGCTGGAGGTAGGTACTGGGTCTCGGCCTAGTCGACGAGGAAGTCGGCCAGTGCTTGTGACTTGATAGCGGTGCAGGGCTGATAGTGGATGGTGTAAGGAGCCAGCTCTATGGCCCACTTGGCCACTCGGCCAAAAGCATCTCGGCTACCAATGATCTCGGCAAGTGGGGCCGTGCAGACCACCGTGATTGGATGCTCTTGAAAGTAAGGCTTCAATTTCTTGGCAATAAAGTGTACACCATAGCACATCTTCTGGTAGTGGGGGTAGTTCTTCTTGGAGGTCGACAGTACTTCACTCAGGTAATATACCGGTCTCTGGATAGGTAGTGCCTTGCCTTCCTCCTTGCGTTCCACTACAATGACCGTGCTGACCACCCGGCTAGTGGCAGCGATGTACAGGAGCATAGGTTCCTTTGGAGTCGGAGCCACCAGGACGGGCGGAGTAGTCAGCATCTTCTTCGACTGGAGAAAAGCTTCGTCCGCCTTATGGTTCCACTCGAAAAAAGTGGTCTTCTTCATGAGTTGGTATAAGGGGAGAGCTTTCTCGCCCAGCCGACTGATGAATCGGCTGATGGACGCCAAGCAGCCAGTGAACTTTTGTACATCCAGCAGTCGGCTGGGTACCTCCATTCTCTCAATGGCCTTGATTTTAACTGGGTTGCATTCTATGCCGCGTTCAGAGACCAGGAAGCCAAGGAGCTGGCCGGCTGGTACTCCGAAGACACACTTCTCGGGATTGAGCTTGATCTGGAATCGGTGCTGGTTCTCAAAAGTCTCCTTGAGGTCTTCCAGCAGTGTTCCACGCTTTTCCGTCTTCACCACCACGTCTTCCACGTAGACGTGGGCGTTCCTGCCAAGCTGCTTGAGGAGGCACTTCTGCATGGAACGCTGAAAGGTGGTGCCGGCATTCCCTAAGCCGAACGTCATGGTGAGGTAGCAGAAGGCTCCAAACGGCGTGATGAAGGCGGTCTTCAGTCTATCAGCGGGGTTCAGCTTGATCTGGTGATATCCTGAGTATGCATCCAAAAAACTCAACAGCTCGCATCCGGCTGTGGAGTCTATCACCTGATCGATTCTTGGTAGAGAAAATGGGTCCTTGGGGCAGGCCTTGTTGAGGCTCGTGTAGTCAATACACAATCGCCACTGCTTGTTCTTCTTCAGTACCAGGACCGGATTTGCTAGCCATTCTAGAAAGAACACTTCCATAATGAAGCCGACTGCTAGGAGTCGGGCTATCTCTTCTCCGACAACTCTTCTCTTCTCTTTTGATAGGCGGCGTAGGGGCTGCCTGACTGGCTTTGCATCAGATCGGACATGTAACTTGTGCTCGGCGAATTCCGTCGGTACACCTGGCATGTCTTTGGGGGACCATGCGAAGATGTCCCGATTCTCACGGAGGAAATCGACGAGCTCGCCTTCCTATTTGCTATCGAGGTTTGCACCTACGACGGCGTACCTCTTTGGGTGCTCCGGATCCAAGGGTATCTTCTTTGTCTCTTTCGCCGGCTTGAATGAACCCTCAGCCTCCGACTCTTTTGGGTTGGACGATACCTCAGGCTGCTTGCCGGCCATCGCCACAACTCGCTCAAGGAGCCGCTTCTCGGCCGCGATTACCAGGGACTCGGCCAGCCGACTGCTCTCAGCCGCGCAAGCAGACGACTTTTGGTAGTCGCCAGCCACAGTCAGAATTCCCCTGGAACTAGGCATCTTCATCTTGAGGTAGGCATAGTGGGGGACCGCCATGAACTTGGCCAAGGCGGGTCGGCCAAGTAGCGCATGGTATGGGCTCTCAAGGTCCACCACCTCAAACCAAACAGACTCTCTGCGGAAGTGATCTTTGTCTCCAAAGAGGACGTCCATCAGGATCTTGCCGATTGGCAAGCAGGAAAGCTCAGGAACAATGCCGTGGAACACAGTTCGGCTGTTCTGAAGCTGTCTTTGCTTGATTCCTAACTTCTCCATGGTGTCCTTGTACATGATATTGATGCTGCTACCTCCGTCTACTAGAACTCGCGAGAAACGCGCGACTCGTCTGTCCGTAGCAAAGGTGGCGTCCAGGACCAAGGCATAGGAGCCCGGACTCAGCATCACTTCTGGGTGGTCAGCCCTGCTCCAGCTGATGGGCTTCTTGGACCAGTGCATGAACTCTGGCGTCTCTGACACTACAACATTCACCTCTTGTCGCTGCAGCCGCCTGCTGCGTCGATCATCAGCCACACTAGTGAACACCATGTAGGCTTCGTGCTCTTTAGGGTATTCGTCTTGTACCGCGCCGACTGGCCTGACAGCCGGCTGCTGGGGCGGCGGCGGAGGCGGCTGCCCAGCAGGCGGGGGAGGTAGGAGGCCGTCTCCCTTGGAGATCCTGGTGAGCCAGTGGCACTTCCGGGTGGTGTGATTCGACGGCTTCACGCTGCTATGGAACTTGCAAGGTCCATCCAAGGTCTGCTCATAGGAGAAGGCCGGCAACCAGTTTGACTTGCCGCCTTTCTGTCGCTTGGGCGGAGGCTGCTCATCTGGCTGCTGGGCTTCAACGGTCGCGACTTGCCAGCTGCTGGAAGCTGGCTGCGGGGCCTTGCGCTTGTGGTCGCCCTACTGTTGTCGTCGGTTGGCGTCTGCCGCCGGAGTTCTTGGAGCTTGAGGAGCCACTTTGCCAGTTGTGCTGATTTGAATCTCCGCCTTCATGGAGGAGTCGACCGTGGCGTACTTGTCCGCTATGATCAGTAGCTCGTCGAGGGTTTCTGGCTCGTCGCAGAGGAGCTTGTGCTTGAGGAGGGTGCCTTCTCTGCACCCGGCTGTGAAGTACTCGATGGCCTGCACCTCATGCACGCCCTCACAGGAGTTCCGAAGCTCGGCCCAACGCGTGAGGTAATCGCGAGTTGACTCGTCGGGGCCTTGCATGCACAAGGAGAGCTGACGAGGCTTGGGAGGACGCTTGTACGTGCTGGTGAAGTTGTGGATGAATGCTTCGGTGAAGTTGACCCAGCTGTTGATGCTGCGGGGCTTTAGGATATTCAGCCATGTCCGGGCCGTGCCCTGGAGCATGAGCGGAACGTACTTTACGGTGACGCGCTTGTTGCCGTTCGCTATGCTGACAGCCGTGGAGTAGTCGACTAGCCAGTCTTCCGGCTTCACGGAGCCGGTATACTTGGGCATGTCTCTTGGGAGCGTGAACCCTCTGGGAAAGGACTCGTCCCGAATGCAAGGCCCGAAACAAGGTGGACCCAGCTCGTCTTCTTCTTCCAGCACTAAGGATCGGTGAAGTCGGCCGATCCGGTGGCGGGCGTCATTCTCTCCAACTCCCTCTCGGCGGCCAAGGCGGTCGCCGAGAGTCGGATGGTCAACATGCGGCGGGGAGACTCACCTCTCCTTGCGGGGAGGGGGAGGCGGACAGTCGTCCCGTCGTTCCACTGCTCTCGGGCGGCCGTCTCGGTCGCGCTCTATGGTAATGCGAGTCCGACTGTGGCTGACAGCTGGCTCCCTGTCTCTTCTTCCTCGGGCGCTGCCAGTCGGCGTCCAAGACGTTGCGCCTTGATCTCGGTGAAGGTTGTCGTTTGGCCGCTGCGGCGCCTCCGTGCAGCAGCCGGCCTCATTCTGCACGGCGGCCGCGTCGAGGAGCCGCTGGACTCGCTCCATCATGAGGCGGCGCTCTTCGCCCTCGAAATTGTCCAGCTCATCCGCCGCTGCCTGGGCGGCTCGGATGTTCTCCGCTGGTGTAGCGTACACAGGGCGGCTTGCCCCGAACAGGTTGGTGATGGCTACGCCACGCTGCTAGACCGTGCCAAGGCGGCTGGGCCCCACCGGGGTCGACGAGCCACCGAAGGCGCGATCCATCTCCCGCTGGTAGGCTTCTGACAAGCATCTCATGCTGGCCAGCTTCGTCGCGCCTTCAACGAGCTGAAGGCGGCGCGCCTCCGGTGTCTCTGCGTCAGCATCTTCCGGAATGGGCGCAATTAGGTCTTGCAGCGCCGCACTGAGTGAGTCGTGCGCTCCTCCGCCGGGGAGCTCGTCATGACTGATGACGATCACCTTGGTGACGGTGCTTCCGTCACTCTCCGCGCGAGGGAGAGGTTCATCATAGACCACCACGTTGGTGGGGAACGCGTCGAGCGACGCGGTGTCGGAGTCGACCAGCATCGGGTCGGTGGAGCCCACAGACTCCAAGTCTACGGCAGGCTCACCGGAAACGTGGAGTTGATCGAGGAGGCCCGTGAGGAGGCTCTCGGGGCCGCCCGTGCCTGCGTTGGATGCAGGTTCATCGGAGAGGCGGACCTCGCTGACAAGTTCGGCCAGGCAGCTGGCTGTGCAGGCGATCTCAACGCTGCTTAGCGCGTCAGCGCAAACTCCGTCTGGCGTGCCTGGCTGGCTGCGCTCGCCAGGGAGAAAAAGGGTTCCCGTCCAGAACAGGTCTCCGGACGGCGGTGCACCAGGCCCCACGGTGGGCGTCAAATGTCGGGGGTTTGGGGCGACATATGCCAAAGGATGGCTTATCATGGTGGGGGTGAGTAGAACGTCGCCGGTGCCTGGAAACGGGATGAGGCGGAGACATGCACGCCGGCGAATCTTACCCAGCTTCAGGGCTCTCCGAGGAGATAATACCCCTACTGCTGCTCTGCGGGGTCTCCGCATGATCACTATGGCAAGGTGTTTACACGGTTGCTCCTTGAGCTGTTTCTAGGAGGTAGGAGAGGGCAAGGCTAGCTCTCTCTCTTCTATATGATCTGGTCTAGAGCTAATGGGTTCCAACTCTTTGCATGGGTGCCCTGGGGGGTTTATATAGGCCTACCCCCAGGGGTACAATGGTAATCCGGCTGGACGCGGGCCCAGCCGTCAGTGCCTCTAGCCTCCGTCTTCTCTGCCGACCGCTGGGGCCCGCCGACTTGCCTGGTACGGAGCCGATAGGCTGCGTCCGCCGCGGGCGGGTCTTACTGGCTGCTGATTACTGTAGCCGTGCTTCTGATGACGCGGGCTTGATCATGGGGTCGTGGCGACAGCCCCGCCGCCTGGCGGGCGATCACTATTGCCACTCTCCATCACATCTCGATTAATGGCGCGTGGGCCCCGGGGGAGGGCTCGGCCGACTCCCAGGGGCCGACTCCCGACAGACCTGACTGGTGGTCCTCTTGCCATCTCCTTGGGTCTCACTGATTGGTGGGACCCGCTGCCTCTGGGCCGTATAAACAAGCCGTCATGGGTGCAGGATTCGGTCCTGCGGTGCTGATGTCAGGGCCGGCATGGCTACAGTGCCACGCCGCACGGAGATCTTTCGGGGTACGGCGTGCTGTGGCCATGCCTGCCCTTGGTAAGGGGCAGGAGCGGGCTTCATTGTTGCCACTCCCCTGCCCCATCCCACTTGATGAGGTCGTGAGGGGTGTTGGAGTCGCAAGCTGACTCCCCAAAGCCGGCTTCTCTGGAAGTCGCCAATCAGGAGTCGGCTTTCCCTGAAGCCGTCCCTGGGACTCGGCCGTGAGTGGCCAGTCGGCCATCCTGCTGTTGACTTCTCGAAGGCGGCTCTTCGTCCCGGGGTCTTGAGGGGCACAACCTGCCCCGATGTCTTGAAAGGTTCTGGGGCTCGGGTTGGCCTACCCGTGGCCCATTACTCCGACACCCCTGGTGCGCCCTAGTGGGTTGTGGCCTCCTCGGCCCACCTCCGATGCCCATCTTTTGGTATATAAGTCATTTTGACCTAGAAAAATAGGAGGAGGACTTTCGGGATGAAGCTGTCAGGACCCCGACTCGATGTCACATTGATCTAGCCGGTAACACCTCATATCACTTTGCGGCCTCACGCACGGTATCCCCACGGGTGTCGCCTTACCTTTGCCCGGGACCGTTTGCGCCTTTTGGCTCACGTATATGATAGTGTCGCTAGCATCCATATGATAAGGAGCCCGGGCTGACATGACTAGTCGTAAACCCAAAGTGGCACAGACTTACAGGGACAGGCATCCATGACCCAGCTTAGAACGTGTCGGTCATCAGCAAGTGGGTCCGGGCTGTAGCACTGGGCTAGCAGGACTCCGGTAAACCGGGCTGTAGCGGGCTAACAGGACTCCGGTACTCAATGCGTGACATTTCCCCGAAGGGACAGACACAGGAACAAAGAAGGACACATGCCGGCCAGCCTAAGTGTTCCAGAGCAGTAGCAAGCTACCATGGCTCAGCGGTAACACTAGGAGACATTTCCCGGTAAGAGAGGCTACTAAAGATAAACAACTAGATAGTCAGATCCCACACATACCAAGTATTTCAATCATACACACAATATGCTCGATATGTGCAAATACAACGAAGCATCACAACATGACTCTATGACACAAGTACTTTATTTAAGGCTCAGAGAGCCATACATAACATACACAAAGGTACGGGTCTCACGACCCAACATTCAAGTCATACAGTCATACAAACCAGCAGCGGAAGTAACTTGTCTGAGTACAGACAACTAGTAAAATAAAAGAGGCTTGGAAAGCCTAACTATACTACGTGGTCCTTCACAAGCTCAGGGTCACCACCTGGGCCTTTAGCCTACTCGTTGATGTCAACGTCTACATAGAACCCATCAGAAGGGGTTGCAGCGTCTTCTGTAAAAAATGTAAATTATAACAACATGAGTACAAAGGTACTCAGCAAGACTTACATCAGATCCTACATACATGCATATTATCAAGAAGGGTTGGTGGAGTTATTGCAGCAAGCCATCTTTGACTCTTGGCTAGACTATCCTATGATACTTCAACTTGAAATGATTTTGCGCACACGAGTCCACTACTCACCACTTCAATACACTACCGAGGATCCACCTCCGTCTCCCTACGGAAAAGCCATCCTCGGCACTCACACTTATCTTGAGGCTTTTAGCAGTTTCCATTTACTTGTCTATGAACTGTATAGGCAACCAAGTAGTCCTTTACCGCGGACGCGGCTATTCGAATAGATCATGATAACCTTGCAGGGGTGTACTTCTTCATACATGTTTCCACCACTTAGCGTCTGCACACGACATGTGCTCGGCAGACTTCAAGCGAAAGCCGACGTGGGTGTAGACCACGACCTACCTAAACACTTAAGCCTCTAGTCCAGGTTTATCGCCTATCCAGGTTCCATCCGCAGGGAGTCCGGCCGAGGTTTCCCATACGGCCCCGAACGATGTGAACAGGGTTCCCGAGATACCTAACGGGTATTCGGTACACCCGGCCACGTACCTACCGCATCACAGCCCACCCCTACGGTCAGCGCTGTCCACGGCCTCTAGTAGGCTACAAACACCAGAAACTACTTGCAACTCCTGGACAGAGAGCTAGGGTGAATAAGAAGTCGAGCGGGGTCATATTTCAGGGCCCAATGCATGGTAGTAACTGTATCTTAAATCACACATACAGATCTCAGTGCTTAAGGTCGGCTTTAATGAAACAACCCACCATGTACTCCTACATGGCCTCTCATCGATACCTTTACCAAATCGTGTTCACCACACCACTCTCATTACCGACATAATCATTTCACTCTAGCCCATCACCCAGATGAACCAGACCTGACACGACTCTAAGCATAGCAGGCATAGCAAGGTAGGAACAACACATACATATGGCTCATACAACTCCTACACATGCTAGTGGGTTTCATCTAGTTACTGTGGCAATGACAGGTCATGCAGAGGAAATGGGTTCAACTACCATAGCACACAGCAGTTTGAAACACGTTGTCTTAATGCAGTAAAAGAGAGCAGGAGCGAGAACATGGGATTGTATCGATATGATCAAATGGTTGGTTGCTTGCCTGATGGTTCGATGCACTGATACGGTTCTTCGTTAGGGTAATCACGGTACTCCTCGGAGGCAGAACCTGTCGCAAAGGACACCGATACACAACCATCACCAAACAATGTGCAACAATATGATGCATGCATGAAACATGGCAATATGAGTGTGTTGGGCTAATGCAACTAAAACCAGAAGGGTTTGAACCAATTTGAATCAAAGATTCAAATTTCAAACTCAAACATGGCCTTTTAAAGTGCTTTTCCTTGTTCTGCATTAAACATCAAGTTAACTTGTTTAGTCATGCATGAAAATAGTACAGATGGATAGATTGGATTTTTCTGATCATTTTTCATATATAATTTGTCTGATTTGGAGTTACAGAATAAAAGTTATGAATTTTTGAAGTTTAAATTATATTCTGGAATTTCCTGATTTAAATTAATCCAGAAATATATATATTGCGCCAGCATGACGTCAGCACGACGTCAGCGGTCAACTGCGGCTGGCTGGGGTCAAACCTGACGTGTGGGGTCCACACGTCAGTGACAGGGGGGTTTTAACAGGGTTAGTTTAATTCTAATTAAGAATTAGTGGCGCTGGGGCCCACTGGTCAGTGTCAGGGGGGGTTAACTAACAGTGATTAGCGCTAATCTAACCACCTGGCCGACGGGGCCCACGCGTCAGTGACTCTGGGGGGTCAAACCCCAGGTCAAACAGGTCAAACCCACCGGCGGTTAGTCGCCGGCGAGGTCCGCGGCGTACATGTGCCTCAGGTTTCCTCTGTGGTGCTCCAAACGGCGTGCGGCTAGGTGCGTTGGAAAGCCAGCTCGATGGCGCGTCGGGCGGTGGCCGTGGCTGGGCCTGGGGTGGCCGGAGTCGACGGCGGCGAGCTCGGCTGCGGCCGCCGGGGTTCGGTCGTGCATGGAAATGGGGTTGGAGCTCGAAGGCGAGCGAGGCAAGGCGCTAGGGATGCTCTACGGGGCCTTACGAACTTGTTGGACTCGCCGGGGTGACCAAATGGTCACCGGAGCTGCGTCGACGGCGAGCTCGGCGACGGTGGAGGTTCGGCCGTGGTGGGGAACGGAGTTACGGCGCGGGAACGAGGGGAAGAAGAGAGGGAAACGGTGGCGTAGCTCACCGCGGTTGCAGCGGGCGTTGAAGCGGGCTCGGGGACGCACCGGAGACGGCGAATCGACCGCGACGATGGTCGGACCCCGAGGAGGAAGACGATGGCGACGGCGGCTCCACAGGGCGTCCGGCGTCTTGTGGCTTGACGGAGAGCTTCAGGGCGAGGGGGCGGAGCTCCTGCGCGTGTCGGGGAGGCGAGGGGAGGCCGGTGGCGGCTGCTATGGCGAACAGCGGCGAGGGGTGCGTTCGGAC